>NC_081179.1:1299181-1494181 GCF_012432095.1 Onychostoma macrolepis
AGACTGCCGTTTGTTCAAGTGTGTGTTTGAGCACGATTCGCTGCCGTAGCTGTGTGTTGTATTTGTAATGTGTTACAGACCATTGCCTTCCCACTGTACAGTTCAGCCCTGTTTGTGTGGTCCTCGCTTATCGTACCTTCACATCACGTCTTTATTTCCCTCCAGTTGGGGGTCGAAACGACCTAAACGCTGCCACAGCAAACAAAGAGCAGCAGGGTCAAACGTTTCCTCCACCTTCCCAGCATTCACTCGTAAATATCAGCACTATAAATACAGATCCTCTCTGGGGTGGAGAACTTCCTCCGACCGTCGCTTGTGTTTTCGTTTTTATGTCATTGTGTTACTGTGGCTTCACTTTGTGGTTTTTAAGAACCTGTAATGTTGGGAAAAATGATTATAATTTAAGTTGAGTGTTTATTATTGCTGGCGTTTTTGGACTTCTTTGAAGAGTCTCGGACAGAGAGTAACGTCATTTGGGTGAATGACAGAGAAAATGCGATTAATGTCACACATTTGAGGAGAGAAAGAGATTTTGCTATGACGTTTTTGAGATAGCAGGCTATTAGATATTTAAAAGAGATACATTTTTGCCATCTGATGTTCATCGGTTAGGTCTTAAAGGGATAGTACACCCAAAAATGTGCTGTTAATTTACTCATCCTCAGGCCATCCAAGATGTAGACTTTTTTTATTCAGTAGAAGAGTAAAGCGTGCTCCTTGGCGATTCATAAAATGCAAGTCAATGCTATCGGCACTTTGGGAGTCAAAAAAAGCATATCAGGCAACACAAAATTAATACACATGTGAAACAGTTGGACTGTGCACAAAACTGAACTTTATTTACCACATTATTACCTGTAATCAGAGTTGGGAAGGTTATTTTGGAACTGTAATAGGTTACAGATTACAAGTTACCCTATTTAAAATGTAGCTGTTAAAATGTTTGGGTCATATGGGCCCACTCATAATCGCATTATAATAGATACAAAATAATCGTGATTATGATTTTTGCCATAATCTAATGTCAACCAACTACAAAAGTTTTGCACAGTCACTGCTTGTATTTTTTTGATTTCTAAGCAAAAAGTGAGACACTGACTGCCAAAAGATGTGCAGAAATATCAGTGTCACGTTCATGTGCCGCCCCTTTAACTATACGAGCTTCAGGACACGCAGCATTTACGGCAAACGTGAGGATTTCAGCTCATGCAGGATAACAAGGGCGTGTTTGTCAAACCTAAAGCTCCTGAGAGCCAAGAAGCACGGAGCATCTGAATGCTCGCTGGGATCTGGGAAGTGCAATAACTCTTCAGACGTCGCCAAAGGCTCCGAGAACAAATGTCCTCTAATTGAGTCTGGAGTCGTTACTGGCAGATGGGTGGAAACCTGCTCATTACGACCTTCTGGGACGATTGTGGGAATCTCCAGCACTTAACCAAGTTGAGACAAGTAACTATAAGTTCGCTTGGATGAGTGGAGAGATGTTTGCTTAGATAGCAAAATTGTTAACGGTTTTTAAAAAAATGATTTACTTTGAGTCCTATTTACTCAAAAGACATTTCTGATTATTCCAAAGGAAAAGTCTCCATAATATTTCAGAAAAATAACTTTCTGATCCAAATTTCCAATCGTCTTATCTATGAATGGGGTCAGAAATGGGGTCAAAAAAGTAATCTTAATTCAATAATCTTCATTTAATAATAAAATTAAATACATGTTCTTGCCCCACTGGCAGATATTTGTTCTTGTTCTAAGCAAAAACACACTTAATTTTGATACATTTTTCAGAAAACAAAACTTAATATCATAAGTCATTTTGCTAATTGAGGAATTGTATCTGGATTCAAGTATGTTTAGATATTCATAATGGAAAAATATGAAGTAATTTGTTTTTTTTTAATGATTTCCATTCTCAATATTTTTGCCTTCCATACTATTACTTTTTTAGTATAAATCTCTAAACCTTCTTGAATTAAGATGCATTTACTTGAGAAGCAAAATGACAAGATACGCACTGTTTTATGAAAAACTGATCAAAATGTTGTTAGTTTTTTCTTAAAATGAGAACATATCTGCCAGTGGGGCAAGAAAAAAAGTTTCCTTTTCTGACCCCATTGGCAGATATTTGTTCTTGTTTTAAGCAAAAACTAACTAAATTTTGATTTTTTAAAAAACATTTTTTATAAAACAGCACTTAATATCCGAAGTCATTTGCTAATCAAGTAAATGTATTTCGATTTAATAATTTTTAGATATTTGTACTGGAAAACAAGACTTTATTTTTTATTTTTTTGCAGTGTAAACTCCATATGAAATATTAGAATATTTCTCCTCAAAACATCAAGATGATTCAACCTGGACGTTTCAAAACCTCAATATCTTTCTTTGGTTTTCAGTCTGGTTTTCTCTTTCTCAGGCCGTTTTGTTCTTCTTGGCTCACCTTTTGATTGAACCCAGAACCCCTCCAATCTCTCTGCTGTTTTTAAACTGGACCTGACCGACTAAACGCTGTTGATAAGAGGAAACAGACCTCGTTCCTCTGTTGAACCCACTTCAGTAATCTGTAGCGCTTCTGCTTCTCCTCTCACGCTCAGATTAACCAGAGACTCTTTCTGGCCAGACGCTGGTCAGGAGTCACCCACGTAACCCTTGCAAACATAAAACAACCACCCAGAAAACCCTCTCTTTCCAACAAAAACGGTCACACTGTCCAGCTCTTGCTCTAATGCTCCCGATATCCCAGCTCAGTTTCTCTGAGGGAATATCAAATATAACCTGCTTCACTCGGCTTGAGCTCAGACCTCAGAAGAGCTTCAGGGTGATTGTGCGCAATAATTTGTCCCCATGATTATAAAGCCATTTCTGAGATGTGGCCCAAATCTGCAGATGCTTTATGATGTTGGTCAAAAAAAAAGAAAAAAAATGAGAGACTTTTGGAGGATGAACCCATCGGACCTTGTAATTTTATGCTTTTCTCATGATCTCTTACAATGAAGCACTTATACTTACTTTTTACTGTTTAAAGGATGTTTCATATTTGAGTTCAGCTCATGTCAGATCATAATTAGGGCTCTTCGATTTGACATTTTTAGCTGTAAAGTGTCTAAATTGCTTTTAGTGATGGCACCACACCACAAAAAATGAGGTTCTTCCTCAGTATTTTGACTTGTTTTCCAGACATCTAAACATTTTTAAATCAAGACGCATTTACTTGAGAAGCAAAATGGCTTAAGATTGGTTTTCTGAAAAATGCATCAAAAGTAAGTGAGTTTTTGGTTTTTAAAAAGGCAAGATGACCTGAAATTTAATTCAAAGGGAACAATTTTCTGACCCCACTGGCAGATATTTGTTCTTGTTTTAAGCAAAAACTACATTTTGGCATATTTATCAGAAAACACGACTTTGTGTAGTTTTACTTGAAGTAAATATACAAGTACATACAAGTAAATGTAAAGATACAAGTACAACAATGTATCTTAATTTAAGTATGTTCAGATACTTGCACTTGAAAATGAGGCTAAAACTACAAGAAAAATCTTTTTTGCATTGGTTTTATCAGAAAACGACTTCTGTAGTTTTACTTGAAGTAAATATACAAGTACAACAATGTATCTTAATTTAAGTATGTTCAGAAATTTGCATTGAAAATGAGACTAAAATTACAAGAAAAATCTTTTTGCATTGGTTTTATCAGAAAACATGACTTCTGTAGTTTTACTTGAAGTAAATATACAAGTACAACAATGTATCTTAATTTAAGTATGTTCAGAAATTTGCATTGAAAATGAGACTAAAATTACAATAATTTTTTTTTTGCATTGGTTTTATCAGAAAACATGACTTCTGTAGTTTTACTTGAAGTAACTGTACACGTACATGTCAAGATACAAGTACAACAATCTATCTTAATTTAAGTATGTTCAGAAATTTGCACTTGAAAATGAGACTAAAATTACGAGAAAAATATATATATTTTTTGCATTGGTTTGCAGAGAAAATTGTAAGTTTTTTTTTTATGAGCTGGCAATTTCATATTAATTTGAAGGATGCAATTGGTACAAAAACATACAGTTGTTTACAAAAATTAGCATGAAGCTCCACCCATACATTTCCATCAGTGGGGCGTAAGAAATGTACAAATTCATACTAAAACCTCAAATAGTTTCCAATTGCTGTGAGATTGTGTTACTTCACACCAGTTTGATGTGGGAGAATATCCACATCATATATTCAGAATAAAATGGACATGATGCCGTTAATAGAGCTCAATTTATATTGAACCGAACTGTTCCTTTAAAATCTGACGGGATGTGTTAATCTGCATTAACGTGCATAAACCGCAGACCTTCCCTACAGCACAGATCAAATAAAAGCCAATCGCACCTCGTCCGCTGCCTTCAGGTAATGAAGGAATCTAGGACGTCACACCTGGGACATTTGCAAGGCATCATAAACCTCTTAAGCACCATTTTTGCACGTCTTTAAACCCGGTGGAGAATTTGTTGGCTTTTAAAGGCTGGTGTGAAATAACTGAGCAGTTCTAACAAGCTTCAACACTCTTCCTGCTTTTAGGTCTCCATGCAAACAGAGTCACACACCTGTTGCTGGACATTTTCCCATAGTCTCTGGCCTCCAAACACATGGCTGTTAAGTTTACAGCCAAGTGACTTATTCGCTGGAGGTCAAAGTGTCGTTTAGTACACAGTGAAACTGCTTTGTCAAGCTCTTAAAAAGCAATGCTTAGGTTAGAGAAACCACAGCGAGACGTCATCACCTGCCAACAATCAGTTTGTCCTGGAGCATTTTCACACGATGGATCAGCTGAATTCACATTATTCATGTATAGATCAGCACAGAACAAGAAACCAGTGGATTTTCCAGAATTTTAATTCCACCTATAAGACGTTTTACCTTATTTACTCTTTTTTTTACCTGTACACTAAGGTCAAAAGTTTGTGAGCAGGAAGATTTTTAATGTTTTTTAAAGAATTCTCTTCTTCTCACCAAGCCGGCATTTATTTAATCCGAAACACAGCAAAAACTGTAATATTGTGAAATATTTTTACTATTTAAAATAACTGTTTTCTATTTGAATATATTTTAAAAATTAATTTATTTCTGTGATTTTTAGCATCATTACTCAAGTCACATGATCCTTCAGAAATCATTCTAATATGCTGATTTGCGGTTCAAGAAACATTTTTATTATTATCAATATTTAAAACAGTTGAGTAAATTTTTTCAGGATTCTTTGATGAATAGAAAGATCCAAAGATCAGCATTTATCTGAAATAAAAAGCTCTTGTAACATTATACACTATACTATTCAAAACTTGGAGTCAGTATATATATATATATATATATATATATATATATATGTGTGTGTGTGTGTGTGTGTGTGTGTGTGTGTATTCTATTGATCAAGGATGTTTTAAATTGATCAAAAGTGACGATAAAAGACATTTATAATCTTACAAAGATTTATGTTTCAGATACTCAGCTGTTTTTAATGTAATAATAATAATAAATGTTTTTTGAGCAGCAAATCAGAATATTAGAATGATTTCTGAAGGATCATGTGACTGGAGTAATGATGCTAAAAAATCAGGTTTGAAATCACAATGAATAAATTACATTTTAAAATATATTCAAATAGAAAGCAGTTATTTTAAATAGTAAAAGTATTTCACAATATTTCTGTTTTTGCTGTATTTTAGATCAAATAAATGCAGGCTTGGTGAACAGAAGAGACTTAATAAAAAAAATATTAAAAATCTATCAGAAATGGCCAACAAATCATTTCCAGACATGAATAACACTTCAGACAAGTAATAAACTGTAACTTGAGAGTTTGTCTTTTTAAAGTACCTCACTTTCAGACCTCAGATGAGTCCAACAGCTGTTCGTCTCTTCCAGTTGTACAAACAGGACTGCGAGACCTTTGGAATAGTGGTGAAGATGCTTATATCCAAGAATCCAGCTCTCGAACCGATGCTTCTGTCAGTGCTGCATAAGAACCTGGTTGAAATCGGGGAAATATACTTGGAAAACCTCAGCCAGTTCATCTCCGAGGTGAATGCATTGGTCAAACCGAACCAAACTGGCCAAACCCAACCATGATCCATAAACTGACCATGAAGCGCTTCATCATGCTTACTCAACTTATATAAAACACACTAGAAGTAATGTTGGTTTAGTTTTTGCACATCTTGTCATGTTATTCAGCACAGCTGTCCTAATCACATTTGTTAAACGTTTAATTCAAGAACCACACTAACAGTTCATTGTTTACCTTAAATTCTGTAACTATAATTAACTATGCTCAAAAATGTTGGATTTTTGCTGTTACGAGATGATAGAGTTTTGTAAGGAGACCTAAGAATGCAACACGTTCATTAAATAAAGTATATTCATTTACTCAAACAGTGTTTGGTGTTTCCATTGTTGTTTAGCTTACCTTTGTCACGCTGCATATACAGGCTCACTGTGCATATAGGGGTTTGAAAGCTTTAAAAGCTGTGCTCATGGCATGAGACACTAAAAAAAGTGATACAGCATTTAAAGATGTCAGTCTACATGTGCCCAGCCTTTAAAATCCCAGATTTACCGACTCGACCACACAATGCATTGATCTGGACAGTAGACGTAAAAACATAAAATGTGCAGGTATATATATTTATATAGATCTCATTTTTTATTATTAGCCTTATTGTTCCAGTTTGCATTTTTACAGATTACAGTAATCTGTCTGTATGACCCATCAATAAAATGACACCCGAACAAGCTTTGGATAATACGTAACACACAATGTTTTGTAGTCAATGTTTTAATACAAATTGAGCGACAATGCTGACCAATGTTACATACTTATTTTTAAAACCCTGATTAACAAAAGTGGAGTTGCTGCAAACCTTTGTTCTTTAGTACTTTTTCCTTTAAAAAAAAAATCTTTTGAAACTCAGGGATATAAAAATATTAGCTTTAACTCAACATTTTACAATATATACACATTCATTTTTGCAAAGTTAAATTATTCTCTCCTTTAGTCTCTAAAAGCGGCTTCATAAATATTATATTCTTCTGGTTCTTTCAAAGACTATAGTCACTTATCACCTAACATGCATTATTGCAGCAGTTAAGCATGGTTTAGATACTGTGTTGGCCATCAACTTCACTGCATGGCAAGACCACTGCAATATATATAAAAGTTGTATTCTAATTCAAAGTAACAGCTCGAGAAAGGCAGCTTGAGAAAGGCATATTAAGATGCAGATCAACTGTTGCAAACTTCCTTCCCAATTCTATGAAATGATACAGTTTTTGCCCTTCCGTCCTCTCTTCTGTTTGGACTTTGTCCTTGTGCCAAAAGGAAGTTCATCAGCGTAATATTGGTACCGAGGTTGTCTTGGTTGTGGAATAGGCTGGCCCAAGAAAAAGCCTTCCTCCTCTGATTCAGATGATGAGGAGGAGCAGGTAGAGCACCAGTCATCTTCATCCCCATATAGACGTAAAAACCTCTCCGCCGCCTGGTTGTGCAAACCGTACTCCGAGTTGGCGTGGGCATAGGAAGGCTGTCCGTAGTGAGAGTTAGGACCTGGCCCGTGCTGGCTACGGTCCCCCTTGAAACACATACGGGCCTTTTCTTTGGGCACCAAGTGAAGCGCGTTGTCCGAACGAGATTTACGACTCCTCCTTCTCCTGTGGTGATGACGAGGACGCTGCTGGTCTTGCTCGTCAAAGTGATACGCTCGTCTCCGAGTGCGTTCGCTCATGGGATGCTGCCGCACCTCCAGGTCATCATATCGTCCGTTATCCACAACATCATCTGAGAACTTCACCTGCTGTGGTTTGGACTGAGACTTGGACCTTCTTAGGACAGGTAAGTGAGGTGGTTTGGGCCTCTCCTCTGGGAGCGGAACCACCTGCTCCTGTTCCTCCTCCTCAATAACCTCCACACGCTCGAGCTCAGAGGTGAGGCTCTTCAAGGAGTTGGTGCTCCTGTGCAGCATTGATGAATTCAGTGTCCCCATGTTGCTGGCGTTCTCGCAGCGTTCGAGCTCGGGGAACTTTTGTAAGGAGTAGAGCAATGGTTTGTCTTTAATATCCCCATCAACTGAAGTACCTGAAAGAAACACGCAAGCTTAGCTTAAACAACAGCGCAAAATATACATTCAATTTAATAGTCCACCAAAGATGCAAAACTCTACAGAAAGTTTCTGGTTTGAACACCGTTTACCACATTTACATCTATTTCTCTGATTTCCCCCCCAACTGCCTCTTGTATTTCAGTTTGCACTCAGTGTTGGGGAAAGTTACTTTTAAAAGTAATGCATTACAATATTGCGTTACTCCATAAAAAAGTAACTGATTGTGTTACTTACAGTAATTACTTTTTATGGAAAGTAATGCATTGCATTACTTTTTGTCACCTGGGCTGGGCTTGATTATTTATTTTTAATAACAGAAAACCCAAAATTTATATTTTTGGCGACTGTAAAGGCCCTTTCGCACCAAGAGTGAAATTAATAAGCCTCAGGCTGAAGAAAATGCCTCTGCACTTACTTCCAATTTCTTTTAACACGGGACAAGAAAGGTGTCAGTGAATAATTAGGAAAACAAAGTAACTTGCGTTACTTATTTGAAAAAGTAACTCAGATATTTCCTTGTTAATTTAATGTAATGCATTACTTTACTAGTTACTTAAAAAAAGTCATTGATTGCGTAAGTCGTGTTACTTGTAATGTTTTACCCCCAACACTGTTTGCATTTAAGATTATCAATTGCACATTGATCCTTTAGTCTCACCTGTGATGTTGGAGAGTGCCAAGGAGTCCATCGAGTCTCTGATGTTCTGCTCTGCTTGCTTCAGTTCATCTGTGATGCACTCCAATGAGTCATTATACCACTGTTTATCTTCATGCTTAAAGCTGGCTCCATGCTCCAAATCGAGCTCCTGGAGCTTTCTGCTGCTTGCCGGTCCAGGGTGGCTTCCGTACGCAGAGTCACCTAGTCCATCCTGGGACTGTGTCCAGTACATGTCTGCCTTGTATTTTTTACTGGCCAGATTGCCATTCCCACCACTGCCTGGCATCCTTGACTCAGTCTTTTTTTTGACCTCAGAGTCGGTCGCCCAGAGGTCAGTCGGCCTGGTGTCGTCTGGCTGCTGGAACATCCCATGTTCTCCAAACTTGAGGAGGAGCTGGGTCATGTAGTCCTCGTGCTCAGCCCATTCCTCATGGTCCTCGGGTGCTTCCTGCTCCTCCCTGTTCCTCCAGAAGTGGTTGTCTGCAAAGCTTAGCTGTGACAACTTGTTGGACAAGGTGTCTTCAGCGTTCCCTGAGAGTCCGGGGAACTTGTAGTTGCCTGCAGGTGAAAAGAGAAGAGACTGTCGACACTGGTCTGCAGAGCGACTGCTTTTGCCCATCTTCACGCTGCGCCGTGATTCCCGAGATCTTGCGGATTGGAAGGCTGAATCAGAAGAATCCGAGGCATGGATGTCCTCCCCAATGCTGCAGGCCTTGGAACAGTAGATCCTGCCTTGTCTGGGTAGAAAGGGACATCCGAGCAAGGAGCTCTTGCACTGAGCACAGCTAAAACAAGCATCTGTGGCGTGCCAATGAAGGCCATCATACGTCATTTGGGCATGGTCCACCCCTAGAAGAAAATAAACAGGAGTTAAAGGTCAGCTTCTCAAAGGCAAAAGCGGAACGTGGTTTGTGGTAAATGACGTCGAGACATCAGAGAGACATTTGGGCTTACCGATGTGTTCACCGCAGGCCTCACAGTACTCCGCGTACAGAGACTCAAAGCAACCGCAGCAGTAAGGCCGACCATCCTTCATGATGTACCGCTGACCACCCAGGATAGTCTCGCATTCAAAGCAGGAAAAGTGCTTCATATGCCAGTGACGACCCTCAGCTTCTGTGCACTCGTCCGCAAAAATAATCTGAAAGGACAATGACAGCAACAAATGAGTGAGGGTTTCTGCGATATAGTGATGTAATGTAACAAAATAATAATACTTCATTACAGCACTTAAAGGGTTAGTTCACCCAAAAATGTAAATTCTATCATTAATTACTCACCCTAATGTCGTTCCAAACTCGCAAGACCTTTGTTCATCTTCGGAACACGAATTAAGATATTTTTGATAAAATCTAAGAGCTCTCTGACCCTCCGTAGACCGTAATGCAACTGCAATCTTCCCAGGTCCAGAAATGTAGCAAGGATATCGGTAAAACCGGAATGTTTACATTCAGCAAGCGCACGATTACATTCTGGGATACTCTCCAAAATAATGGAAGACGGTAACTCAGAGAGAAGAATTGTTGAATAAATTACGTTATTATTGTTTTCTTTGCGCACAAAAGTATTCGCGTAGCTTCGTAAAATTACAGTTGAACCCCTGATGTCACATGGACTATTTTACCGATGTCCTTGCTACGTTTCTGGACCTGGGAAGATTGCAGTTGCATTACGGTCTAAGGAGGGTCAGAGAGCTCTTAGATTTTATCAAAAATATCTTAATTTGTGTTCCGAAGATGAACAAAGGTCTTGCGAGTTTGGAACGACATTAGGGTGAGTAATTAATGATAGAATTTACATTTTTGGGTAAACTAACCCTTTAAGTATTTTTTTTTTTTTTTTTTGAAGTATTCTGTACTTCACTTGAGTTTTTATATTTCTGTCAACTTTCACTTTTACTCCACTAAATTTCCTAATTAAAATGTATAATTTACTCTGATTCCTTTCCCCGAAGCATAATCGTTACTACAAAATAAAGTTGGAAGAACACAGACTGCAAGAAAGCAGGTTTGACGAATCAGTGGTCTGGCGCTTGCAAGTTAGACTCCTAAAAAAACAACTTTCCTTATTTGCAAACAAGTGCTCGCACAACTGCGGATGATTTCATTTTCCACTCAAGTCGAGGCTGGTGTGTGCGACATACAGTATATCATCTGTGACAATATGGTAAATGTTGTTTTAATGTGCGATGTGACATTATCGAGTAACGTTATATCATATATAGCATATAACATTACACAAGTTTAATATAGTCAGCATGAAGTGACTTACATTTTAATTTTTCGTTACAAACGAAAATAGTTATCATTCATCCTTTTTGAATGAATCAGCTTTTTGAATAAATTGGTTGAAGGAATGATTCAGTGACTCACTCATTAACAGTCAAATGCTTCATTCCTGAATGAATCAAATTTTTGAATGAATCTGCTGAATCAGTGACTCACTCATTAAGTGCACCTACTGGCGTTTTTTTTCACATTTCAACTATTTGTTCGTGTTTTAAATCATTTCAAATATCAGTATTTAGTGTTTTGTTTAAAGCATTATTTATGCATTTGTAACTGCAGGTTAAATGCATCCATGTCCCATCCAAGCTACATTAAACCGTGTAAATACATCTAAAAGCCACTTCAGATGCAGAGTCCAGAAATGTTTTCTTTTGTTGGAATGAAAGAGACCAAGCACTAGATGAAGTGCCTCTTATTCTTACCCAAAGATACAAAATGAAAGAAAGAGTTAAAACTGAACACAATCTTGCTACCAGCTGTGTATGAACATTTTTTTTTTAATTTCCCCTTTTCCATTTGCTTGTACTTTTAATTATATATATATATATATCGCATACTTTAGAAATTGTACACAAGTAATATTCTAAATGATGACTTCTAGTTCTACCAAAGTCATTTTCTGGTATATGGATATATCTGTACTTTTACTCAAGTGTGGCTTTTAGGTACTTCATCTACCGCTGCTGCAATACGACGGGGCTTGTTTCATGCACAGAACAATGAGCATGGCCTTTGAAAAACAAAACTCACCTCATCACAAGAGGAACAGCGTGGCTTTAGCAATTCAGCATGATGCCGTCCACAGTGGACCTTCCCGTCTTGGTAGAAGTAAATGAGATCAACCAGGAGCTCACTGCATGTGGAACATGTGAAGCACGCTGGGTGCCAACACTGACTAGGTCCTGCACGTGAAGCAAACACCACCATCTCCCCTCCACTGATGTTCTCTCCACACTGAAGAGGCAAAATATTTAAGCAATCGGCATCAAACAGTCACTTGCTTCAGCACAAAACTCTAGGTTCAAACACCTACGTGTTCACACGACGCATGAAGCATTGTCCTTGGCAGCAGTTTCAGAGTTCCTCGCCCGAGGGCCTCTTTCTTTCTCTGCATGCTAAACATGTGAAGCTCCTTCTTCTCTTCTTCGCTGAGAGACTGGCAGTATCGCACCTGAGGGAGACATTTAAAACGTGTTTGCTGTCAAACTATTCAGAAAGAAGCCCTTGTGGACCACATGCAGGTTTTTTGAGCAAGGAAACAAAGCATTGATGGAGTTGGACAAATACAAATGCATAAAATGTGTTTTGAGAGAGTGGAAAGAGACAGAAAATCAACTGGGAATATAGTGAATTCATTTTTCGAAAGCTCAGCTGGATCCAACAAATCTCTCTCAACTTTTGGTTGCAAGACAGTGTGTCTGTTTGGCATCCCCATTGAAATCCAAGCATTCTTGGATGCAGCTCTTAAGGATGTCCAAGAACTTTTGCTTAGACCATCTCTTTTGTTTAACAATACTTTAACACAAGGAAAAGGAACACCTCTTGATTTAAAGATCGAAATTAAGTAACACACAAGCAATGCATGTTCAAGCTGTGGAACCGCAGTGCCACAGATAACAATAAAACAGCATGTTATGTGACCCAGAGCAATGTTTCAAGGCGTTCAGACCGCAGCAATTCTCTGTGCCACATGTCAGATCGAATCTCCCCAAGCAGCATCATACAATCTTCTGCTCAAAAGTCTCATTGTACACGCACCCACAGAGATATGAAGTGACAAAGCTTCTTTCTGTGATTGCAGTGGATGTGGTGAAGCTCTAAACCCATGAAGCTAAAAACACCCACACCACGCTGCAGCTAAAAAGCTATTTGAGGGGGTTTTGAAATGTGATGCGTGGGCATTTTGGGCTGCAGCGGTGCTGGGGAAACAATAGGGGCTTTCATGGCTGCTGATGAAGCTCCTACTCGCCTTTGTTTCTATAAACTCACCTCATTGTCATGAGGAGGGAGCTGGTACAGGAGCTGTTTGATGCGGTATTTCTCCCCGGGGCTGTTCACATAAGGGACTTTGTCCTCAGGTAGGCAGGAGAAGTACAGCTGGACCTGGAGGTGAGATGGAGACAGATCGGGTCAGTCAGAGTATGCACAAAGTCCAAAAGGAAGTTACCAACAATGAACTAGCTTAGGATACACCTACACTACCAGTCAACAGTGTTTGAACAGTAACATTTCTCTTCTGCTCACCAAGCCTGCATTTATTTGATCCAAAGTACAGCATAAACAGTAAAATTGCGAAATATTTTTACTATTTAAAAGAACTTTTCTATTTGAATATATTTTAAACTAATTTATTTCTGTGATCAAAGCTGTATTTTCAGCATCATTCCTCCAGTCTTCAGTGTCACATGATCCTTCAGAAATCATTCTAATATGCTGCTCAAGAAACATTTTTATTAATATTATTATCAATATTTAAAACAGTTGAGTAAATTTTTTTTTCAGGATTCTTAAATGAATAGAAAGATCCAATGATCAGCATTTATCTGAAATAAAAAGCTCTTGTAACATTATACACTATACCATTCAAAAGCTTGGAGTCAGTACATATATATTTTTAAGAAATTATAGAAGTGAATACTTTTATTTAGCAAGGATGCTTTAAATTTATCAAAAGTGATGATAAAGACATTTATAATGTTAAAAAAGACTTCCATTTCAGATAAATGTTGTTCTTCTGAACTTTCTATTCATCAAAGAAACCTGAAAAAAGTCTATTTAGCTGTTTTCAACATAATACCGGTGATAATAATAGTAAATGTTTTTTTTTTTAGAGCAGCAAATCAGAATATTAGAATGATTTCTGAAGGATCATGTGACTTGAGTAATGACGCTAAAAAATTAGCTTTGAAATCACAGGAATAAATCACATTTTAAAATATATTATTCAAATAGAACAGTTATTTGAAATGGTAAAAATATTTCAACATTTTTGCCGTACCTTGGATCAAATAAATGCAGGCTTGCTGAACAGAAGAGACTTCTTTAAAAAAAACATTAAAAATCTTACTGTTCAAAAACCCTTGACTGGTTGTGTATCTATCATAAGTGATCTGATCAGAAAGTGTGTGTTTTCGTTGTGGGTCATGGAAGGTGTATCAGGTTGATTTTTTTGGCCTGTCATTCCTGTGTATGTCAACAAAACCCTGAGGACCAAGTTGACCCTTGAGACTTGAGACACCAGTTTTGGCTTTTTACTGTACTCCATTGTGCTTCTTTGACACGGTGACCTATGCCTTGTGAGTGGGATCTCTTTATGAGCGCTGGTCGTAACAGCCCCCAGATAAATAGCTGGATTGAGCTTGTCTTTTCCTGCGTAAAGAGCGTCCTGCTGCTGTCGAGTCAGTCTACTGGAATGCCATTTAGACCTGTTGATAAGCGGCACCATAAATCACCCTCATATTACCTCTGCTACTGAGCCTTAGGCCCTTGAACAACACTATTCCTGAGTGTTTGTGTTCTTCCCCACAATGATCACCTATAATATGCAGGGCAATTCACAGAACGGCTGCCATAAAGGCATTACAGTTGACTCTTGCATTTAACACAAAAGCTGCACTGGGATTTTAGGGGTCTCCAAATTGCTTTAGACCTTTTCCCTCACCCGTCACTTCAGATGTAATTCAGGGGTGCTCTCGAGGGCAGCCGGGGGAAGTGTGGGACACCGGCTGGAATCTGTGCCACATCAGCGCGCCTCCAGCCGCCAGAGGACCGCTTTTGCGGCCAGCGCCAGGAAAAAAAAAAGTTGTGGCTGCGAGCTTGGCTGTTAGCGAGCCGCTTTTCCTCATCGTTTCAAGCCCTTTTGTCTGGCAGCTTGAGATAATGACTTGCAGATTTTCCATGAAGTAGTTTGTAAATAAAAAGCAGCATTTCCTGTCCCCAAATGCCTGTGGGGTGCTTCCTTCACAGTGTTTAGCTGTGTCTGCAAAAATGCAGTCAGGTCCTCTAAATCTTAGTGATTGTGACTAGCTCTTCTGACAAAATGATTGACCAACAGTTTGGAATTTTAATAAAGATCACATCTGGTGCATTTATTGTATAACAACTTACACATCACATCTTGAAGTGCATGTTACTATTCAGTCAACACTGAGCAGAGTCCTTCCCTTTGCATTTTGTGACACAGCTGTTGTTGGACTGCAGTTTTTTCCCCCTCGAACAATGACTTAATTTTTGCCATTTTGGCTTTAGGCTGCCTCTAACTATTTTCTAACCCAAATGTGTTGTTGTGACAAAAACACCAAAGCATTGAGGTAAGTTCTCTGTTAAATGCGACCTGTGCCTGCAAAATGAGTCACAATGAGCAAATTTTCAAAAACAAGTTATTTTTAGTTTGAAAGACCTTTGAAGGCGATAGAGTCAGCAAAATCAATTTTGAGAAAAATCAAGTTAAAGTTTTCTGGAGGTTCCAAAGCAAAATCACCTAGCAACGTTGCATCTTTTCCTACAGCTCTTTTCTTAATAATAATTACTATGTTAATAATCACAACATATCAATTTTTTTTAAAATTTAAGAACAGATGCAGTAGAACAAATAGAAGAAAAATAATGCATTACCTTTTTCATTTTACATTTAAACAAAAGCATTCAAATAATCAAATATAAAAATCCCTTGTATTCATTACAATTAATTTGATTATTAAAACTACAAAAGCAGCTCAAGATCAGCCAGTGATTCCCTCTTTTCTTTTATTAGATTAACATTATTGAGACAGACGACCTATATATTAATACCCAAGTAATGCATGGATCTAATATAATGTTACAAATCAGATGTTTTTCCCCAACAGCTCCCCAAACGTTCACTTAAGACATAACAGATTATGTTTGCGTGAATACTTAAATACTGTAATTGTGTGTATATTTATCACTTCGGATGAGAGTCAGCGTGAGAAGCGAGCGGAGAAAAGGTACTCCTCTCAGAAAACATACAAATAAAGATCATTTTAGATGTTTAATTACTATTTGAAGCGCTAGATTAGGGATTAACGAACTAATTTTTGCGAAAACCTGAAATTCTACATTTTGCACTTTTTCGCCTGTAGCTCAAAATTCACACTCATTTTGCCAGCACGGGTCACAAATGTTGTGGAGGCAAGATTCCAGTAAGTTCTAGACTGTTATAAGCCCATAGAGATGGTTTTACCTGCTCTGGTCGAAGTCCCGGCGGCACCCAGGCGTACTCCTCCAAGGCGCAGCCAGAGTCGTCATCCGAGGTGGAGCTCCGCTGGAAGCCGAACGCGAGCTTGTTGACCTTCGGCTCCATGTCCAGTGGCCTGATGGCGCCGTGGAACCCGCCGCAATTCTCCAGGTTCATCAGAAAGACCTCCTAAAGAGGGAACAGTGTGTCATGAATCACAAAACCACATGATAAAACGCCTCGTAAGACGCATTGTATTGGGATGAGAACAGAAACGCAACTGGAATAAAGCAGCATCCTAAAACATTTAATACCAGTTATGGTGACTTCCAGCCCGGGGCGGAGGCCTGTTAAATAGATTCTGCTCATAAAACGATGGCAGTTTTATTGTTACTGCTATTGTGCAGAGTTTTGCCGTGATGTGGTCGGACATTCCCTTCAAACTTCAACCATCCTAACTCTTTTACAGTCTATTTACTTTAATGCATTTTCCTGACTCATCATCACCGTGGAAGCTTTCTGGTATTTTCCATTTCCTTCTACTGGGACTCTCTTCTGGTTAGGTTGAGCACGAATGCATGCCATATATGACTTTTCTCAACAACAGTTTACTTCAT
Organism: Onychostoma macrolepis; assembly: GCF_012432095.1. Lineage (NCBI taxonomy): Eukaryota > Metazoa > Chordata > Actinopteri > Cypriniformes > Cyprinidae > Onychostoma > Onychostoma macrolepis. The sequence goes on from NC_081179.1 coordinate 1,316,089, forward strand.
AACTCTTTCAGACTGAAACTTCTCATGACAAGATCTCTCGCGTTCTTCCCTGTCACTCCTTTGAAGTCCATTCAGGACACAAAGCATAACAAAGCCATATGGTAATGCTTGGAAAGCATGTCTTTCTTCTGCTGTTTGTTGAGGACGGTGTTTTAGAAGCTGCCACACCGCATCACGTCCTGCTGAGTGACGTATCATCTGACGCTTTGATCTCTGGAGCTGCTGCTTTTGGAATGAAAACAGGTGAGATGGATGGACTGAACAAGCTGACAGGTGTTAGTTCCTCATGTACAGCAATTTGGACTGGTTTGAGAAGATAAAGTGCATCAACACTGAAAGGGTGAATCTGACAAAAGTGCCAAGAAGTGTCAAATCATGTTTCACACCAATGAGAATGATGTTGTAAGATACTAATAATTAGGATGAGGGAAAATGTGCTTACTTTTAATGAAATTAATGCCACAATGTGGAAAATATCTAAAACGGGCCAAAAATTACTGCATGCATGCTTAAAATAATTAATCTTCCATGTTATGACTATGCAACCAGATCAGATGTAAAATGCATCAGTAAAATCCCTCAAAACTGATTCACCATAGTAAAATTTACTAGAGTTTCACAAAAACACACATTATCAGAAGGCTCAACTATACATTAGTGCTTGGTAAGCATATTGCACTGCAATTAAATTGATGTTTTGTTTGTGCCAATTCACATTTGAGTTTTTGGCGCAAATGCAAGACCCCCTCATGATGGGGGAACAACTGAAACAACCCAACATGGTTTTCTGTTTAGGCTCTTCAGTTGGATTCTGCGGAGATCATACAGACACCCTGACAAAACCACCACAATGTGAAGTGTTTTTAATGTTTAATTTTGGGTTTTTAAATACTCCAAACTGTTCTCAGAATAACCTTTACATGGCCGTATCCTCAATCATTAACCTGGTTATGTAATTTTAGCAGAAGAGATATATTCCCTGCCGTGTTACAAATGCTCAAGTCCTCCTTCCGGTGGTACAAAATCCACTAGGACATGATATTTTCTTCAGAGGAAGTCACTGATAGAGGAAAGGAGCTCAAAGTGGCAACACCCATTCTGCTAAACAGTCTCCTTAAGTATGCTAATTTCTGTCTTAGATGCCATCGGCATCACTTCCTGAGCCTCCAGATCTAATCAACAACTGAAGTGAAGAGAAACCGCAGTAATGTTTCATCGAAAATAAACAGCTATTTTACGATTGAGCGGTTCTGAGTGAATAGCAGGGACCTCGGGGAACCCAAGGCAGTTCCTGTCTGTGCCGCTCGCCCTGAAAAAGCCCTCCAGCCCCGAGTGTTTAACAGCCTGCTCTCTTGTAGAGCTGCTTGTTAACATGACTTTGGAGGTCTGAGATGCATATCTGTTAGATCCACCCACGGGAGGCCTGAATGGCCCTCAATAGGGGGTAGATGGGTGGAGGGCGAGTTGCCTGGGGAGGGGATGGACCCCGGGTGATCACATAGTGGAAACTGCCAGCGACTCATATGGTAATGGACCCTCAGCATAGCAAAGAACCGTCTGACTTCTAGGGAATGAATGCATTTTAAGCACCTTTATTTTTACTTTAAATTATGCATTACTTCACAAGGCTAATGAAAATCATACGACTGTTCAACACAATGCAAATGAATGCTCTGACAGAATCATTTGCATGCGTGTTCTGAGGATACCAGGTCAAGACCCAACAAATTACATCTTGAATAGCTCATTTCTACAACTTTAGTTAAGTAGCATGTGTTAAACCAGGTTCCATCACTGCAAGCATAGTATTAGTTAGGCCAACAGAACAAGTTTTTAGAGACAGTAAATGAGACCATAATCTGACACAACTATCGCATTTTTCTCAGCTAAATTAGTCAGAATGACACTCATTATAGGTGCATTAAAAATCATGTGGTTGATGAGATAATTATGAGTGGCATGTGTGTGTAAAAACAAGCCCAGTAAATGTGGAAATGTTCATATTGCTGCCAGTTCGGCAGATCCTCTGGCACCGAAGCCGCTCCATTAGTCCGGCACGTCAAGACCTGTTTGATTTGGCCCGGTCCAGATCTGAGCCAGTGCTGGAATTCTGTCTATGGGTTTAATGTTAAGAACAGCAGAACTGGCAGATGATGTGAGCGATTCCTGCGCTCCACAAACGAGGAGTTTCTCTCCACGGCTGTTGTGCCAGTAATAAAACTTCAGTCCAACAAATACAGACGTTTGTTACGGCATGTCACTTCCAAAAACACTTGAATACAAAAGCATCTTTGAATCTTCTCAAACAAACAAGTCCAAAACTACAGCAAACTAAAACTTAAGCTAGAACTAAAACCCTCATATGGGCAATTAATTAGATCAGTTTTTTACTAGTGCCCAATAAATCACAGATAGGTAGAGTGGCACCAACATAATACTGATATATTATAAATGATGCAATTTAAAGATGGCAAATGAGACGTACGTAAAATACATATTAAATTAAAGCACCATTTAACACTTAAAATATTTAGGCTACTCAAAATTCAAAATTTAGTCTGCATTGACAAGACTGTCATTAGAATTGACCACTTCTGTTAATTAACCAAATAGACATGGATATCATTCCAATGACCAATTATGGTAACTAGTTACTAGTGTTTACCCCCATAAAGTCATACAACTGCTATGTATCTGAAAAACATATTTATTAATGTATTTCTCAATAAAATGCTCTAATCATACGAAAAACGACAACAAACAAACAAAAAAGAACAAAAACAGCCATGTTTTACTGAAAGTGCCACCAGAGAATACTAGATGTTGGAAACAGGAAGGATGGCAGTGTTGACTCATTTTTGAGCATTTGGGTGATCCTCCCAAACTTTTGGCCAAACTTTGTAGACCTTGAGTGTTATTCCAGGACCAAATGGTTTCAAGGCTTGTCCCAACAGACTGAAGACCACCTGCGTTCTGACCCGCTGAAGCCAGATGCGCCACTAGAAGCGCCTGATATTTACCCACAACACACCTCTCTGACACCTTTTTCTTTTCAACAGACCATGCAGAGTCTGAGCTGCATCTACAATTAGACCTAGATCTGAGAAGTTTACAGAAGCTTCCAAATATAACTAGAAGTAGGACGTGACACAGCAAAATATAGGTTAAATGATTCACTCCAAGCCCCAGTAAGAAAGACTTTCAATGTGATATACAAAGCAAAAACCCAATAGTGACCTTACCTTCTCGCTCAGCAACGTCTTCAACCTATTCAATGCTTTCCAATTTAAACCGTGTTTGCCAAAAGTCCCGTGGTTCCTTGACTACATGTTCTTAGTTTGAGCCTCATCCCATCTAAATCCAAAGCAGACTTAGTCTCGTAATTCTCATGCACGACGTGTACAGTAGAGTGTTTGGAGAGCAACTCCAGCAGATGGCTCTTCCATTTACTGCAGTCCTGTGGAGCCACTCCCCCAAAAACCCAAGCTCGGCCCTCAGCGTGGTCTCCGGACCCTCTAAACCAAACCCCCTTCACTTCAAACACAGACCAGCAGTGGTCAGTTTCACACACCCCTTCCTCAGGTTTCTTGAGCAACTCATTTTTTTGTGAAGCGTGAAAACACCCAACAAATCACTCATGTTCTTTCTTATACATGTAAATGTCATGTCAATGTTATCAGGATCTGGTCTTATAGAGTTTAGAATTGAACATGTTGTTGTAAGGGCTAAAAATGGAAAACAAAGGGCTAACATTTTCTTCCTCAGTATTTTTGACTCGTTTCCCAGTACACATTTCTAAACATTTTTAAATCAAGACACATCAGATAAGAAGTTGTCTTCTTAAAAATAAATAAATACATACATACATAAGTATGTGAATTTATTGTTAAAATAGAATAAAATATTTGCTAGTGGTGTCCAAAAAATAAAACCGTTTTCATTTTGAATCAAGTTTATTGGTCTGACCCCACCGACAGATAATTTTCTTATTTTAAACATTAAAAAAATAAAAATTAGGTGTGTTTATTTATTTATTTTTTTAAATCCACCGATGGGGTCAGAAGAATGAACTTAATTCAATGGAAAAACAAAGTTTATTTATTTAGACGCTACTGGATCATATTTTATCTTATTTTGATCATAAATTCACTTAATTTTAAACTATTTCTTAGAAGACAAGACTTATGTCATTTTGCATCTTCAGTGAATATATGCTGATTTAAAATAAAAATAAAAAAGTTTAGATATTTAATCTGGAAAATAAGACAAAAGTCTTGAGTGAGAAAATCACTTTGCTGTAAAAAGTAATACATAAACATAAATATTAAAGTATTTGTTCTAAAAAATAAATAAATAGAAAAAAAATAAACCAAAAAGCCAATTATAGACAGCAAAAAAACCCTATTTCTATCATTGTCTGCTAAAAATATCTCAATTTTATTTTGTCATTTGGCACTTTTAAGCAAAAATAAGTGACAAATCACGAATAAGTGTTCATAAACTGAATTTAGCTGCAGTGGCCCTTCATGCATTAATACAGTTTCAGTCAAACGTCTCTCTTTCACTTCTCAAGTCAACAAAGATGTCAGTGGGTCCAGACAACAATAACTAAAAGACTCCACATGGAACCTTACAGAGCGTTTACCATGCAAATCAAAAAGGCCATCCCTATCAGAGCCAATCCACTTCCATACCAATGTTTTGATGTTAGTATGTGCACCATTTGGGGAAATACACTTTTTGGTAGGCTAGTACTGAAGTCCAAACTAGAAATGCAAGAACAGTTGCCAAACCACCAGGAGACCCAGAGGAACGAGGCTTTTCCTTCATACATGTGACAGAAAAACAAACCTACAGGAGTTCTTTGAATGAACACAGCTGGAAAATGATGATGACTGCAACCAAACGCCTTAAAGAATGGAAATTAATTCTCGTTTTATGAGCGCCGTACAGTCAGCTGCCCAAGTACTGACCCCAAAAACCTCAGGGTCCTGCTTAGAGAGACAGTTTACCTCATTCTGCCTTAATTTCCTGTGGAATGTGCTAAAGGTGAAGACCTTCCTGTTGTTTAAACAAACAAAGCCCAGAGTTTGTGCTCTGTCCAGGAGGACGAGGAATTGGTTTCCTGAATGAGGGATGCTTGAGGAAGTTATGAAACTGGATTCTTCTACCCAGGGTGGTCTTTGTTGTTACCTCAAACGGTGAGGTACAAACCAACAACTTTGTGCTCATGAAATGGAAACTTCCCTTGGGGTGTGCAAAAAGTGTCGGATTCAACAGCTTGGTTAATTGGCCAATGATGTTGGCTCCAATTGCCGAACCAAACAGGGCAACAACTGTGGCTTAAATCCATCTTAATTGTCTATTTTCCCAAAACCAAATCTAACCTACCACTGCCTATAACAGATCCCGAACGCTCACTAAGCTTTTTACGACCGCTGGCTTGAATAAAAGGGCTGGTAATGGGATGGTGCTCATAGAGGTTTTTTGGAGGACAACGCCATTGTTGCGTTCAAGGCCACAGAGGTGCAAACACAGCAGGAGCCGGTCCAAAGCACAGCCCTTTGTGTTAGAGAAACAAAGAGGAAGAGGGAATTCGCACCCCCTCGTATTAGCGGCTCGCCGAAAGATAAACAAACCCTCTGACTTACTAAGAGGCTTTTCATGCATCTGAAACGTTGCGTCACATACTGAAAAACGGCATTTCAATTCCACAGTGTCAGACTGTAGATGGAAATGGAATTGCTTTGGGGTCAAACTGGATGATAATTGGCTTTCAGAGGTACTTTGAAGAAGCTAACAGCTACATTTTTGGTTCTACATACAAATTCACAGCTTGAGAAACTGGAAAAGGTCACTTCAACCACATTGTCCTTCATGCAGGCCTCAAATGTAACCCTGGAGCACAAAAGCAGTCATAAGTAGCGTGGTTATATTTGTAGCAATAGCCAACAGTACATTGTATGGGTCAAAGTTATCAATTTTTCTTTTATGCCAAAAATCATTAGGATATTAAGTAAAGATCATGTTCCATGAACATATTTTGTAAATTTCCTACCATAAATATCTCAAAACTTCATTTTTGATTAGTAATATGCTTTGCTAAGAACTTCATTTGCACAACTTTAAAGGTGATTTTCTCAATATTTAGATTTTTTTGCACCCTCAGATTCCAGATTTACAAATAGTTGTATCTCAGCCAAATATTGTCCGATTTCACAAAATTGACACTTTTGTAGTCCTGGGTCACAAATAACAATTGCAACATAGTTTTTCATTGGAGTCTGAAAAACATACTTGTTTTCACTTTTGAATTGTTAATTTTTCTTACCTCATTAAAATATTTGTTTGATAACTTTGATCAGTATCTCAGAAAACAAGACTTCTTATGTTATTTTCCATTTCAAGTAAATGCATCTTGATTTAAGACCTTAGATATCTGTACTAAAAATACTGAGTGAAAAAAATCACTTTTTCCAGTGAAATGGTTCATAGATAGTGTAATATTTATGCATTTGTTCTAAAATGGCATTTTTCACTCTGAATTGCCATAAATTCAACCAAAAAGTTAATTTAGACTGGAAAAAAAAGACTATCATTATCTACTAAAATATTAGTTCACCTCATATTCACCTCAAAAAGTGTACATTTGTCTTGTTTTTCAGTACAAATATCAAATTTTTCTACATACATTTACTTGAGATGCAAAAACGACAAGTCTCATTTTCTGAGAAATGTATCAAAATAAAATTTGGTTAAGGTCATTGGAGTCCAAAAAACAAACCTGTTTTCACTTTTGAATGGAGTTTATTTTTCTGACCCCATTGGCAGATATTTTTGATAACTTTGATCAATTTCTCAGAAAACGTCTTGTGTTATTTTGCATCTCAAATAAACACATCTTGATTTAAGATCTTAGATATTTGTCCTAAAAAGACAAAAATACTGAGTGAAAAAGTCACCTTTTCCAGTGAAGTGGTTCATAAATAGTGTCATTTTTAAGCATGTCTGTTCTAAAAATGGCATTTTTCACTCAGAATTGTCATAAATTCAACCAAAAAGAAAATACAGACCGGAAAAACATGATTATAGTCGTCTGCTAAAAATATTTATTTTGTTGTGTGGCACTTTAAGCAATATTGAGCAAGAAAGCGCCTGATAAATGAGCTGTAGTGAGTCAAATCCCAGGTCAGCGACCGCCGCAAACACTGACGGATGTGAATGAAGTCATTTATACAAACTCCTGAGCCAAAAATACCAAAGGTTTCCCAAAACCCTTGAGAAGAGCCCTTCACATGAGAACTCTATCTATCCTGGTTTTCAGGACGACCCTGAAAATAGACCAATCCATCACGCTAATGTGCCAGCCGTACGGCTTTAGCTCTTCTTTCACAGTTCAGGGTTGAACAAGGATTCCTGTGGAATATAAAACTGGACAAGTCACACATCCCTGACCCGGGATCCTTTCTAAGCACAAGAGGGGTCGTAAATCTCATGGTCACAGCGATTCAAACAGCACCTCACACCTGGCTCCAACCTCTCGGCTGTAAAACAGAAAGGCCACTTTGACCCGGCGTGTCCGGACACACTCACACTGAAGAGCCTCCGCCATTAGCGGCCAATGCTACGGTCACATTCTGCTTTAACACGATCTCCAGGGCCCTTGTAGGACTCGGGCCCCATAGGATTGACCCATATTTGACAGCGTCCTAAATTCAGACTCTTAATGTGGGCTAATTATCACATGGACGACTGTGTTCCTGTAGTAGACCGTTAAACGAGTACATATTGACATACAGTCAAACCAAAATTTATTCAGACACCTTCAACATTTATCACATTATCACAGTTTATTCGCTATACACTGAAAAAAAGAAAATTATGCTATGTTTTTTTTTTAAGGTAAGTGGTTGCAAACAATTTATTTTAGCTGCATTTAAAAAAAAGTTGAAAGTTAGTCAACTAAATAATTGATAATGTCAGATAACTTTGATAGAAAGGTGTGTAATGAATTGGGTTGAATAGCTGTCAGCTGTTAAATTTAAGAACACAATTAGATAAAACCAATTTAGCTCAATCAATTACCAAGAGATGCTTCATTTTGTTCAGTCTGTGGTGGAAAAAGATCGCATTAGCAATTAAAGAAAAACACTTAAGAAAAACATGCTCAGGTCAAAGTGTCTGAATAATTTTTGATCCCTATTGTATATTAATTTTACTGGTAGTCCACTGTAAGAAGAATGTTTGGGTGTAATATGTCACACTTTATTTTGCTATCCTCACTTACATAAATTAACTAACTATAGTGTCCTGCACGCACTAGTTAAAAATATAAAAATTATATCTGAATAATTTTGGTTTGACTGTATAGTTCTGCCATTAAAACAGGGATATAGAAATGTTAGCATGGCCTTTTGGACTTTGATGTACTTTCAATTAATAAAACATTTAGGCCTAAATTTAAGATTATGTTGAATTGCATATAACATTTGCATTGATTTGAATTACACATATCCATTTAGTTTTTACATCCATTTAGTTTCACAACTGAATGCATCTTGATTTAAGATGTTAGATATTTATAATAGAAAACAATAAAAACACTGAGTGATAAAATTACTTTACCCAGTAAAAATGGTTTAATATTTAGGTATTTGTTCGGAAATTACGTTTTTCACTCAGAATTGCCATTAAATCAACCAATAAAACAATATAGATTGGGGGTGGATTACACATATCCATTTTGTTTTAACATTAACACTCCAATAAAAACAAGATTTCGTATGGCAAGTAAATGCAATTTGATTTAAAGGGATAGTTCACCCAAAAATTAAAATTCTGTTATTAATTACTCACCCTCATGTCGTTCCAAACCCGTAAGACCTTCGTTCATCTTCTGAACACAAATTAAGATATGTTTGATGAAATCCAAGAGCTTTCTGACCCTCCAGACAGAATTTTAATTTTTGGGTGAACTATCCCTTTAAATCAAAATGCATTTACCTGGGATGCAAGATGCCATAAGAAATCTTGTTTTTATTGGTTTGTTAATGTTAAAACAAAATGGATATTTGTAATAGAAAACAAGACAAAAATACAGAGTGAGAAAATGAGTTTGTCCAGGGAAAATTATTCATAAATACTTTTATATTTAGTTATTTTTTTCTGAAATGTTTCCCATTAAAAATTGCCAAAAAGCCAATATAGACCAAAAAAAAAAAAAAAGACAGAAAAAAAACACTGCAAAATTATTCAGAAATACTTATTCAGAAATTATTCATACATTTTTTTTTTCGTTAAATACTAAAATTTAGACATTTGTTTTGGCAAATGGCATGTCATTCAGAATTGACATAAATTCAACCAAAAGGCCAATATAGGCCAGATGAATAAACATTTGGATTACACATATTACACACATTTTGTTTTAAAACTAATAAACATAAAGTGATGCATATTTTTTTTGTCACACGTAAGTGAAACACGTAAGATTTCTGCACTCAAAATAAATAAATAAATCATTTTGACTAAAACTGTGTAAAGAATTCAATTTATTCAGTTAAAAATATGAAAATTGGTTAAATTATATTTAGCTGTGGAACAAGCAGTTTTCAATGGGTTAAAACTTATGGGAATGAAACAAATTGGATTTATTGATATTAAATATATAAATTGTGTGTTTGAAACACATTCAGTTTATTAGCATTATTACAAAAATCTGGCCAGTTTCATTTCTGTAAATATGCATCACATTAAGTTTATCAGTTTATGTTAAAACGGTGTAATCCAAATGGATGGGAGTTTTCTTCTTCTTTCTTTCTTTCTTTATTTATAAAGCACTTTCACACAACTACCAGTTGATCCAAAGTGCTGTACAATACAACTAAAATAAAACAGATAAGAGACAACAGAACATCAAAACACAGCATAACAATACAATTGACATGGCTAGACAAAAGCTATTGACAGAAGATGTTTTTTAAGCCAACATTTAAATACAGGCAAAGAGGGCGGAGCTCTGATAGAAGCTGGTAATTTGTTCCATAGACTAGGACCAGCAACAGCGAAGGCTCGATCACCTCTGCAATGGAACCTAGATCTAGGAACCGAGAGGAGGCCAAGATTACTGGATCTTAGGGACCTATTTGGTTTATAAATAGAGATTGCCTCGGAGAGATATGATGGAGCTTGATTTTACAGAGATTTAAAAACAAAAGTTAAAATTTTAAAAGTAATTCTAGATTTGACTGGTAACCAGTTTAGTGGTGTGATGTGGTCAAACCTTCGTCTGCCTAATCAATCTTGCAGCAGCATTTTGGACCATCTGTAAACACATTATAGAAGACTGACTTATACCATAGTATAGTGAGTTACAGTAATCTGACAACAAACAAGTGGATAATCTGTTCAAACTGTTTTACATAAACAGTGGAAGAAACTTGATTTGATCACTGCACTAATTTGTTTCTCAAAACCCAGGTTGCAATCAAAAAGAACACCAAGATTTTTAGCACAGGGTGTAAAGTAGGAAGAGAGATGTCCAAAATGAAGAGCATACTCTTCATATGACTTTGAACCAAACAAAATGATTTCGGTTTTGTTCTCGTTTAACACTAAAATATTCTGCTTTAACCATATTTGTAATTCGTTTAGACAATTTAACAGAGGTCCTAAGCATTCTTTACTTTTATGCTGCAAGGGAAAATACAGCTGAGTATCATCCGCATAAAGATGGAAAGACACTCCATATTTCTCAAAGATAGCACCCATTGACAGCATGAATAGAGAGAATAAAACTGGAGCAAGAATTGAGCCCTGTGGCACCCCACAAGCAAGTGGGTGTGAGGACGAACTATGTTGGCCAATAGAAACACTAAAGCTTCTGTTAGTTAAAAAAGATTGAAACCATTTCAATACCTTTCCCTGTAACCCAACACAGCTCTCCAACCTGGAAATCAAGATATTGTGGTGAACCATATCAAATGCAGAGTTTAAGTCTAGAAGCACCAAAGCCACGGCATTCCCTTTATCCGTTTCTAGTAAAATATCATTTAATTTGATATTCAAACTCAAATTTAAGCCTAAATATTTTAACGAGTGTTGGGATACAACATAAGCATTATGATATACAAGTATGGTGATTCAATAATCCACTCAAATTTGTGATTTTCTCAAAGCGCTCCGGATCTTGGGGTCAGGCTATGTGTATTGGCTCTAGATATCCCAGCATGCTTTGGGTGGCTGGTCTTTGAGGGTCAGACTGGTGCGATGGCCCTGAGTTTGGCTGCTATTTATGACTGTTAGCAGCTATTGTTGCAGATAGACCTCAGTTGTGTCCACTCCTTATCATAAAAGCGAGGCTGTTCTGGGACTTTAATGACGTGCCAATGGCCGTTATCAGAACACAGTCCTAACAAAGGAACGGCCATAAAGAACAATAAAGTGCTGTTATCCTACTGTAAAAAGCAATGGCCGCGATCCTAAAGAATAGCGAGAGGTCAACTGTTGCAGCCTGATATTGACTTAGAGAGATTATCACTGCCAAACGCCGGTCAGACACCCACAGAAATCACTTTATTTAGTGTAGAATCGAGCAAAACTGAATCCAAATGATACCAAAAGTCATCTTTGGTCGACCACCTTAAGGTTTGCCAATAACATTTGACCTTGCTAAGACTAATTTCATATAAGCTTCAACTGAACTACTGAAAAAGGTCTGTTTTGTTGGTATAAATTTATGTATATTGGTTGCTTAAGTGATTTTAAATAATATTTTTGACTTTAAAATCACCTTTATCATTTTTTGATTATCATTTTTTTTCAGTGTACTATGAATGCAGGGTTTTTAACCGTTAAATAAATCCATAAAATATTTGTATTACTTGAAATTGAAACTAAATATTAAGTGAAATAAAAAACAACAACAAAAACATACTTATACTTATTTCAGCCAGTTGGCAAAGCAATATTTCAAATTTTTGTTTAGCTTAAAATTATAGACATTTAAAAAAAATGACAAAAGCTATTCAGCCATTAAAAAAATGAATAAATTAAAAAACTATATAGAGATATAAAAAACCTAATAAAAATTACAGAAACAAGAAAGTACTAAACATTTTACTACAAATATAAAAATTAAAATGTATATTTAAAATCTCATTAATAATATTAACAAAACCTATATAGACATTTAAAAAACTAGTAAAAAAAAAACGATATTAATGACAAAAAACATGAAAAGTACTAAACCTTTTAGTAAAATAAAAAAAAAATTAAGTATATATTAAAAGCCTCATTAAAATATTAAAAACTATATAAACATTTTAAAAATTAATTTAAAAAACCTGGATATTAAAAAAAAAAAAAAAAAAACTAAAACTAATAAAAATGACAAACTATGAAGACATCAAAAAAACTATAATAAAAAGTAAAAAACTATATAGAGCTATTAAAAAACCAAGTAATACTTGAGATGAAACTTGACTTTGGAGTTCAGGAGATGTTCGATCTCCTAAAAACTCATCAATAATGTTGGCTTTATCATACAAACAATCACTATGTATCTCTACATGAAGCCTAAATCACCTTCTAAAGACTTTAAGCAGTTTTAAAACTAGTTTTAAAACTTTCAGACTAGACTTTGTCAAACATATATCACAGTTTGTCTCAGAAAACCTTATTTTTCTCATTGACTTGGGCTCATATTCATTAGCAAACTGGCACGCAGAGATGTACAGAAGCTTTAACTCTACAGACGGCACATCTCCGGCGTTAGGAGCAGAGCTGATGTGAACAAAGAGGGCTGGACACAGCAGCACCCCGGGGTGTTACGAGCAGGAAGCTGCTTTATAGAGGACACTAGAAGCACACAATGACCGTGTGGCTGTCTGCACACACACACACACACACGGTCAGAGAGGCCAGCGAGGTCGAGTGGTGTTTTGTGCTGACAGTTTAGTGACAATGTAACGGTTTACTCACACAACAAAGACAGTAACTTACACACAATCCTGATATTCAGTTCATCTGTAGAAACAGCAGCAAGACAATCAGATGCTCTCAAACTGGCATTCTCTAAAGTCACACTCAAGAATTAAAGGAAACCTGCAGGTTATGTCACCAAAATACTATTCTATTTCGTTCAAAGAAGCTTAAGCCTGTTTTAGGTCCATTATGATTTTTTTTTTTTATGACAATAGAGTACATTTACCTTCAATTTTCATTGGCAAAAAAAAAAAAGAATTATAAAATGCAAAAAAATATTTTAACAATATACAAATATATTAAATTATATATAAATAATATATATTAAAACATAAAAAGTATTTATACAGCATGGTCATACTTGTTTTTTAACGTATGCTTGTTAAATACATTTTTATTGCCTTTCATTTATGCCATTTTAAATCATTTTTACTCTATACTGTAAAAATGACTATTGATGACAGTAACGAAAAATCAATCCAATGACAATCACCACTGAGAACAAATGAAAATTACAAAAAAAAGGAGAAGGACCCGGGTGTTGCTGAAAAAGAATAATGAAAAAAAAGTATATATATATATATATAAAAATTTAAACAGCATGGTCTTGTTTCAATGCTTTCAATTTATGCTCTTTTAAATGAATGTTAATACTGTAAAAATGACTACTACAGTTATGAGAATTGATCTAATAACAATCATCACGCAGAATATGAATTATAAAAATATGTAAAAGTAAAATATTCAGATGGATCACAGTAATGAGAATTTGGGTGATTATCTATCATGAAAATAATGTTAGAATGCTAATTTTCTTTCAAATATAATTTCATTTTGCTATGAAACGTGACCTGGACATGTTTTCTTGAGGTTCACTGGTAAATGAGCACAACACACACTCAAACCGTTACACATGAGTGATATCGGCCACAAACTTTGAGCAGAGCATTAAAAAAAAGGTGGAAAAGACTTTCAAAAGTGTTTGACCTCTTCCCAGCGTGGGCTCATTAAGATTCCTGGGAGAAGTGCTCCATCATACGCTCTTAATTGAGCACATGAAGTCATTAAAGCATGCACTTCACGCTGCAGTTGAGACGCACTTAATTGGGCAGCATTTAAATCATTAAGGGAAGCAGTAAAGCCAAAACCAAGAGGAAAAAGAGGCCCTGAATTACAGCCTTGCCCTGAAACCCCCCAAAATCCCTCTCAGATCTCTGATGAGGTTCTTCTTAACTCTCTGATGCAGATGTCGCCCTCAGGTACGGCCTAAACTACCCACAATCCCCCTCAAAACCAACGTCAGCGTCATTAAACGGGGCTCGTAATAGATTTGACCCAAAGTGGCGACACACCAACTGACCATGGCAATGGTTAAGAGCTACGGAGGTGTGGCGGCCTGTGACCTTTGACTTCTGGTCCCATAGTGGCCCTTTAGAAGCAGGTTTGATTGCTGCTTACCAGCCCCCTCATGTGCCTTTGAGTTATATTTCACTTTACTGAGCCTAAAGGTCAGCCGTTCCCAACCTTTTGATCCAAATTCAAATGTGAATCAATGGAGAATGAGTTTCACTTCATAAAAACAAACGGCTCATCGGCTCCTGCGCTCGCTACAGAAAACCTGATCAGTTCATACAGCAGCTCTTAATTTTAATTTTATAAACCTATTTTTACATCCAAAGTAATTTGATTCTATTTTAATATCATCTCAGGCTATAACAGATGCAGGATCATTATAGTGAACTACAACTAAAACCATATATTTAAAAAAAAAAAAAAAAAAAGCTAATTTTATATTAGCTGTTTTTCATTTACTTTAACTTGATGTACTAAAATAACTAAACCTTAAACTGAAATAAAAATTAATTAAAAAAAACCATACAGATATATGCATTTATTTAAAATACAAACATTCAAAATAATTCTAAATATTAATAAAAAATATAATAGTATCTCATTGATACTAAAATAACACTGATGAGAAAGTATTTAAGTAAAACAAGAAATAATTTTCATAAATCAACATGATTTTCAGATTTCAGAAAAATATCTATTGTAAAAAAATATATATTGATAAAAGTGTAAATGCAAAATATAAACAATGTAAACAAAACAAAAAACAGGCTTTCTTCAGGCAAATGCAAATAAACCCCCATTAGCCAGTGCTTATATTTCCATTACATAATTGATTAGCATAAAAACATAAATATATATAATTTTGCATTGAAATAAAGCGACAATGTGAATGCTGCATTTTTAAATTTTTTTTGGTTTGAATCACTTAATGTTTTAAATGTTTGAACATTTTAAATGCTTTTCA
Source organism: Onychostoma macrolepis (assembly GCF_012432095.1). Taxonomy (NCBI): domain Eukaryota; kingdom Metazoa; phylum Chordata; class Actinopteri; order Cypriniformes; family Cyprinidae; genus Onychostoma; species Onychostoma macrolepis. The sequence goes on from NC_081179.1 coordinate 1,331,390, forward strand.
TTTTAATGTGATGTTATACTGATGCATACAAATCAAAATATATAAAGTTATTTGTTTATTTATTTAAGCTGTATAAATACATGTCCAGAAGGAAAAAATATTTATATTTCTTTTCCCCACACAATTTAAATATTGTTATTGCAAATGCATAGAAAACTGCATTTTTAATTGCGCAACTGCAGTGTTAAAATCTGTTCACAATAAATAAGATCCATAAATAAAGATGAGTAACATGTTCACAGAAACATGTCGAAAGAACAAGCATGTGTGGAATCATTTTGTGTGTGTGTGTGTGTGTGTGTGTGTGTGTACACATCTGGTTTTCTGCTGTTCTAATGTTTTCTTTCAGCCTTGAGCAGGAAGACAGTGTGAGTCTTCCAAACAAACTCCTGCGCTTTGATCACCTCCGTCTGTCTGTCTGTCTGAACACACACACACACACACACGGTCTCACTGTCCTCACTGTGTCACTCTGTCAATATTGACCCACCTGTAGCATGACCTTTGACCTCACCTCACCACATCCTCCATCAAACACAGTCAGGAAGCCACATACAGTATGAACACACACAACTCAACATATGGATATAGCAGTCAAACGAAGCGGCCTGTTAATTATTTCCCACAATTCTAGCTGGCAGGGAGGCCTCAATATCCACATCCGCTGCATCATGCGGCACACGCTATGAAAAAGAAACCAGCCTGCTGTAATCTGAGTAGAATAATGCGTAGCATGTGTCGGCGACAGCAGGATCCCGTACGCTCGCCGCGGCCAAATATAATCAGTCTGGGATTGATCCTGTGCTAATGAGGCCTGAACACAAATCGGACTTTTCACTGCCAAGTAATCCATGAGAAAGTCGAGGCTAATGAGGCTTTTATCACTCGTTCTCGATAGGAAACTACATCAGACTTTGATTTCACAGAGCTGATTAAAGTCAACATGAAATGCATTTTATTTTCATAATATAACTTATATCCAAGAGAAACAGGATATTTAACCGAATCACACTATAAACATGTATTTTAGTTCCACTCACTCCACCTCACAAATTTAAAGGAATCGTTCCAGCCAAACATGAAAATGTGCTCACATTCAAGCTGTCCAAGTGTGTTTCTTCATCAGATTTGTAGAAATGTCTCACTGCATCAGTGTCTCAGCAATGGAAGTGAATGGGTGCCGTCAGAATGAGAGTCCAAACAGCTGATAAAAACATCACAAGTAATCCACACCACTCCAGTCCATCAGTTAACATCTGGAGAAGACAAAAGCTGAAACAAATCCAGCATTAAGATGTTTCTAACTAAAATACCATAGAGTCCATAATAACGCTTCCTCCAGTGAGAAAGTGTTCTGGTCTGAATCAGGAGAGAAATCTGCACGAATCAAAACAGTCCAAAACAGCTCTAAACAAATATGTGGCTGGATTTTGATGTGATAGTCAACAGGAGATGCACTTTTTCACTTGAAGAAGTGTTATTATGGATTATGGACGGTTTGAAGTTAGAAACGTCTTAATGACACGATTTCTTACAAACACGTTGCTTTTCACTTCTCCAGATGTTAACTGATGGACTGGAGTGGTGTGAATTACTTGTGATGCTTTTATCAGCTGTTTGGACTCTCATTCTGATGGCACCCATTCACTTCCATTGGTGAGCAAGTGATGGAATGCTAATTGATGTTAATTGCATAATATAAATCACAGCATGTTTCAGATGATAAAAAACATGACTTCCATAAAACACAGTAAATCAGTTTTAATATCACTCTGACTTTAAACGAATAATTTAGTCTTGAATGTCTTGTCAGCTAAAAAAAAAAGAAAAATCATGATACACTTCATACCTGAAAATTCAACTATATTACATATACAAGTCTTTTTGCGACATTGGGTTGCACAGTTTTCATTCAAGAGGCGTTTCTGTTCATACACACACACACACACACACATGCATATGCACCCATACAAAGCATGCGGATTATGTAGATAATCTATGCTTTGTTTGTATATCTATATAAACAGGAAACTAGCTGCACACGCCTCGTGATGAACCAGCTAAAAGATTGTTTTTATCAACATGTTTCTAGGTGATTCTTCATCAACACATAACACTGATGAACCAAGTCAACATTAATAATGAGTTTCCACCATTACAGACACACCTCGACTTAACAAAACCCCTCATATTCCCTCTGGCCCTGCTGTTCATCCCATAAATCCCATCGTTCTGACACCATCTGAATGCATCAGCAGTCCTGCCGTCTGTCCAGCGCTCGTTCGTGAAAGACGCTGTTATTCGTACTTGAGGAGTTCAGTCAGTCGTCTCTGTAAAGCCTGTCGGAGCGGTTGACGTGAACGCAGAGCTGTGATTCGTTTAGCTGGACACAAGCAGCGCTCTGTGTTTGAGCCGTTAAATCAACACACACTGGCACGAGGACTTCATGCTGGAGTCTTATGGCCGACTGCCACATACACTCACAGTGAACGCTCCATCTGTGTGCAAGAGCAGCCCTGTAATCTCACGCCAAACACGCACATTAACACCATCATACACAACTCCTACATGACAGGTGAAAATGCCAAGTGTTTGTGAGCAATGGAAAACCAGCAAAGCTGTTATTTGGACTATTTGCAGTTCTACAATCTCCTAATAGCCTTGTTGAAGCACACTTTCTAAGAAAACTGCTATTATATTTCTAATCATTTGTTGGAAAGCAGAAAAAAAAAATGTTTTCCCTTATATATGTATATATATAAAATTTGTTTTTGTTTTTTTGGACATAAATATTAAAATGTATATTTGTAATAAAACATGCTCAGAGTTTTCCAGGTTTTCTGTACTTGCTTTAACTGGTTTTGTTTTAATTTAAAGCATTTTAAGTCATTAAAGGTTTTGTCCACAGCAATATTCAAAGTCTGCCTAAAATAATTACTAATTAAAATAATTACATTTCAGAATCCCAAAAGTTTTAGAAGATGTCTCAAGGTTTAACCAATGAATTGACAATGGCTTTCCCTTTTTAACTCACAATTTCTACCTGATAAAATGCTTTAGATCTTGATATAACTACAAAAATGTGTGTTCATTATAAAAATGATAAGATTATATGAATTTTTCTGACTTTTCCAGGTCTAGAAATCACACTTTTAAAATTAGGTTTAAAGCCCAAGACTGTGGGAATTCTTGTTCTTCAAAAGGCAAAAAACAGCCATTGAGGGAGCCAATTAAAATAAGAAATATCTAGATTTTTGTTGTCGTTTTAGATTAATTTAAAGTTGTTGTGTGTGTTTTAAATCACAGGAAGTTTTGTCCACAGCTATATTCAAAGCCTGCCTAAAATCATTACATTTCAGAATGATATTCATTACAAAAAAAAAAAACAAAACATTTTTTTTCTTCTCCAAGTCTAGAAATCACACTTTTGAAACGAGTCTTCCTCATATTTCCAGGTTTTCCAAGAACCCTGCTTCTCGTCTTGTTTTTCTTCATGTTGATTCATTTTAAGTTGGGAAGTTGAATCATGTTAAATCACTGGAAGTCTAGTGGGCCTGGTGGAAAACCAAAAGGCCTTTATCCAAGAAGAAAAACCCCACTAAAGGTGTATTGCAGTACACTAAAACAAGGCTTATTCATCCTTGACTTCAGTCGGTCACTAAAAATATCACTCCGTTTCCCCTGCAGGTCTGCATGCGCCGCCTCACACCAACACTAGAGAGCGCCACCATCTCAACTACTTCACCTCACGCTGACCAAGTGTAAAATCATTTAGACTTAACACACTTTTAAGAACTCGAGCTTAAATCAAAGATCACTTACTGACCACTAATTATTTCAAGCACACATCAATGCAGAGAACAGATCTATCAGTTTCTCCCGAAAGCTTTTGGGCATCGTCTTGATCTCATTTCAACGGGGCGAGGAGAGAATGTGTCTCTCAAAGCCTCATGTGGCTGAACGCGTCTCCATATGGAAACTGAGTCCTGTTGACATTTGTGCTCCCCTGTGGGGCCCGATCTCTGCCAGCTGGCACCCGAGCAAACGGCTTCATGACTGCTGTCATAGATATCAGTGAAGATAAACTCCTACTGTACCACGCTAAATCTGATTTCAACTTCCCTTCTGGCTCAAACTGCGGTAAAACGGATAGAATAAACAGATAGTTCACGGAAAAATGAACATTTGGCCTGTTTTTCCAGTCCAAACCTTTTGGCCAGCCGTTGGAATAGAAAAGAAGAGATTCTGAAGATTCTTCATGCAGCACAGAAATCCAAGTCTTCAGAAGTCATATGATGGATTTACATGAGGAACAAATCCAAATTTAAGTTCCTTTGCATTCAGATTCATAAACAAATGCAAAAGCAATGATTTACATGCACCGAAGACTATCAAGTTCCTAAAAATAACAAAAGCACCACAAAAGTTGTATAACAGTAGTCCACATGATTTATGCACTATATTCCAAGTCTTCAGAAGTCATATGATGGATGTACATGAGGAACAAACCCAAATTTAAGTTCTTTTGCATTCAGATTAATAAACAAATGCAAAAGCAATTATTTACATCCAAAGAAGTGGCTATCTAGTTGCTAAAAATAACATAAAAGCACCACAAAAGTTGTATAACAGTAGTCCATATGATTTATGCACTATAAGTCTTCAGAAGTCATATGGATTTACGTGAGGAACAAACATCTAAGTTCTTCTGAGTTCAGAATCAAAAAATGTCATGCATTTGATGTCAAACGCAGATTTGAGAGCTGCAGTTGAGAAAATGTACTTTTGGTCTGTTTTTCATGCACAAATATCATACAAGTTCGCAATATAGCAAAACATAGCTTATGGACGACTGTTTTGATGGTCATGGTCACTATGAACCGTGTTTGGTTCCCCAAAGAACCTTTCAGTGAACAGTTCTTAAAAGAACCATTATTTTCATAGTGTAAAGAATCTAAATAAACTTCTTCCACAATAAAGAACCTTCTATGCAATGGAAAGTTCCATAGATGTTCTTCATGAAGCTATCAATCCCAGCACTCCAGATAGGGGTGATGCCATATAGAAGAACCATTTTTGGTTCCTCAAAGATCCTTTCAAACAACAGTTCTTAGAAGATCCATGTTTTTCTTAGTGTGAAGAAAATTTGTAATAATCTAAAGAACCATTTTCCACTATAAAGAGCCTTTTATGCAATCAATGGATGTCAACGGCTCTTCATGGAACCACTGATGCCATGAAGAACCACTGATGCCATGAAGAACCTTTGTTAAGAGTGTCTATAAAAAGGCAGCGATACCGATCAGTGACGTGAAGTAAAAAGCATGAGGAGCAGCCCTTGAGGAACTTAATGGAAAAACTCTGAAGATTAACATCAAACCCCTTCTGGTTAAGCTGGAGATGGTAGATAACCCTCAGTTTTCTGGGTTGCAGACCAGTTGTCACTGAAGTGACAGGCACAGCTGAGTCCAAACTCTTGGACACACATGCAAGAAATGCTTTTGTACACAGTGTCTCTAGCCCTTTCTTAAAGAATGACCTGGATAATGAGTTTAGAAATAGAGCAGAAGCTCTTGGGACACTTTCCCTTTGAGCTTTTCCAGAGTTTCTCCACATTCAAACGCCGCTAATAACTCAAGCTGTCTCTGAATGCGAATATCACAAAAAGCAAAAGATTCAACCACACTATGTATCCGTCAGTCTTTCACACACTTATTAAACGCCACACATCAGAACTTACCCTAATATTTCAACCCAAAAAATCCCTTTTCCAGCACAGATCCTGTTTATTTGCAGAGCAGATCCGCGTTCGCGCTCATTGGCGTCGGTCACTGTTGATCCGGAGCTTTAAACCGCATATCTGAGGTGAAACGCGCACACAGATGAGTGGGAATGAGTGTGTTTTTGAGCGAGTGTGTTGGGGAGGTTTGGGTCCCTCCTGCGCGCAGTCACACAGCTGCGCGTCCGCGTGCGTCACGTGAGCGCGCACAGACGCGCACTACTTTAACACTATGCATTCTGTTCACACAAAATTCTGTGTGTATGAAAGACCCAAATATCTTACTACATTTGCTAAGGTGTGATGTATTAAACGCTCCGTAATTATTAGTCTATAGTAATTATTTCCAGCTGAGCATTTCTCACAGCGGCGTTTCCTCCAAGTAGGCAAGGGAGGCAGTGTCTATTAAAAAAAATCTAAATAAATTGGATGATAAATAATCGATATTACAAGAATAAAACAACGCAAATATTACTAAATATGATATTAAAAGTATAAAAGTCACTCGTTTTTACCCGCAGCTAAAGTTACAGCGGCGGTTTGACACCCCTCAGCCCATTGACTTTTATCAGGGACCCCATAGCGTCAGGCCCGGCTCCAGAATCCAATCACTGAGGGTGCTTCTTAAATTAGTGAGGGTGCTTTAACCTTAGTATTTCAAATATATATAAATTATTTGTACTGTCCATTGCTATGGTGCAAATAACGCTTCCTTTATAATCATCAAAAAGCATCACTCAGTTCATCGTGATCTCACAAAGTTGTAATGATAATCAATTCAATTATCTACGCTGCACAATGAATCTCTTATATACATTGTGTTGTTATAAAGAAATGATTCACCTTAACACCTTAACAAAAAGTCTTTCTGGGATTCTGGCTTGAACGCGACAGCGGATCAGTTAGAATTACTGTTTAAGAAATAAGCAGATGTGTTTGTGATTAGCTACATAGCTTAACACTGCAAATAAATAGAAACCGAACTATTTATGCAAATAAATAGAAACCGATAGTTTGCCAAATCTGCAATGAAATGCCATTAATACAGCTTTACTGAGGGTGCTATTGATTTCATCTGCTTTGGGTTTAGTGGGGGGTAATTGAATATGAATGGAGAAAGTCACGTGAGAGGAGGCAATGCCTCCATTGCGCTATAATTGGATATGATTGGTTCATGCAATGAATCCCGCCTCTTGTTTTTGTGCAAGCTCTGGCCTGAATAAAGAAAATGGCGTCATTGACTAAATATAAAGTAAACAACTCACCCACTTAAATATCACAGCGCTTCACTTTTTCCACATTTTATTATGTTACAGCCTTATTCCAAGATGGATTAAATTAATTATTTTCCTCAAAATTCCACAAACAATACCCCATAACGACAATGTGAATGAAGTTTGTTTGAAATCTTTGCAAATGTATTAAAAAAAAATACAAATAAAAATCACATGTACATAAGTATTCATAGTCTTTGCTCAGTACTTTGTTGAAACACCTTTGGCACCAATTATAGCCTTAAGTCTTTTTGGGTATGATGCGACAAGATTTACGCATCAGCATTTGGCAATTATCTGCCATTCTTCTTTTCACCTCTCAAGCTCTGTCAGGTTGGATGGGGCAGACGCACATTTTCAGGTTTCTCCAGAAATATTTGACTGGGTTCAATCCCAGGCTGTGGCTGGGCCACTCAAGGACATTCACAGAGTTGTCTATAAGCCACTCTTGCTGTGTGCTTAGGGTCATTGTCCTGTTGGAAGGTGAACCTTCTGCCCAGTCTGAGGTTCTGAATGCTCTGGACTGGGTTTTCATTAAGGCTATCGCTATATTTTGGTTCACTGAGCTTTTCTTCTACTCAGATGAGTCCTTCAATCCCTGCCACTGAAAAACAGCCCCACAGCATGAGGCTGCTACCAGCACACTTTACTTTTGGGACGGTACTCTGCAGGAGATGAGCAGAGCTGGTTTCCTTCAGACATGATGCTTAGAATTAATGTTCATCAGACCAGATAATCTTGTTTCTCAGAGATTGAGGGTCCTTTAGGTGCTGTTTTGCAAATGCCAAGTGTGTTTTCATGTGTCTTCACTGAAGAGATGATTGAGTTTGGCCACACGGCCATAAAGCCCAGATCGGTGGAGTGTTGCAGTGTTGTTTGTCCTTCAGGTTTCTCCCATCTTCACATATGACCATCAGGTTCTTGGTCACTACTCCAACCAAAGCCCTTCTCCATCAATTGCTCAGTTTGGCCTGGAGGCCAGCTCTAGGAAGAGTCCTGGTTGTTTCAAACTTCTTCCATTAAGGGAAACAGAGACTACATGCTTCTGTGAGCCTTCAATGCTGCAGAAATTTTTCTGAACTCTTCCCCAGATCTGTGCCTCGATACGATCCTGTCTCGGAGGTCTACAGACAATTCCTTGGACTTCATGGCTTGGTTTGTGCACGGACATGCACTGTTAACTGTGGGACCTTATATAGACAGGTGTGTGCCTGTCCAAATCATGTCCAATCAACTCAATTTACCACAGGTGGACTCCAATCAAGTAGAAACATCTCAAGGATGATCAGTGGAAACAGGATGCACCTGAACTCAATTTTGAGTGTCATGGCAATTTTTAAATAAATTTACAAAGATTTCAAACAAACTTCTTTCATGTTGTCATTATGGAGTATTGTTTGTAGAATTTTTAGGAAAATAATGAATTTAATCTATTTTGGAATAAGGCTGTAACATAACAAAATGTGGAAAAAGTGAAGCGCTGTGAATACATTTTATAAGAAGTCATTTTATGATCTGAAGTCAAAATTATGACATGCAGATTAATGATCTTGTGAGTCAACATGGACTATCTCATAATTTAGAATTTTTATCTCATAATTATGATTTATGTCTTATGATGTTTTATGTCACAAAAAGTCCCAGTAATCTCACTTATGTCTCTTCTTGAGTTTCACAACTCAAAGATCAGAGTCTGCAATCAAAAGATGAGAGGTCTCAATATGATCTGATGATTTGTTCTTGTTTCAAGCAAAAACTCTTAAACTCTGACTTTATATCTGGTCATTTTGCATCTCAAGTAAAAGCATCTTGATTTAGGAATGTTTACATATTTGTACTGGAAAACAAGACAGAACGACTAAGAAGATCATTTTGTGGTCCAGCTTAAATGTCAGTTTAGACAAACTCACACATTAATATTTTGTGTTAGGTCCACAGATCCCAAAAGCAAGAGAAACAGTCCATTCGTGTCTTTCTGGTTTGGAAATGCGAGTTATTCCTGCAGTGAATCAGCAGGAGCTCTTCAAGGTGTTGGGTGAGTCGTTCTGCTCACAGATATCATATCTTCAGACCTGATTTACCGCGGTAAGCGTGCCTGAAGACATGCTAAACCATTAGCCCCGAACCAGCCCATCGCACTCGCTCTTATCTACTCCTTTTCTGCGGCTTATCTGCCCCAATATTTATGGCCGAGGGTCGTAAAAATGCTTTCAGCAACATGATTGAGTTGTAAACTAGCAATGGCCTCCACTTACACTGCTTTGTAATGGACTTTCCTTGTACTATGTAATTTATCTTCAGATTTATGGGCTTCTGCGGCAGGAGAAGGACTAGTAACAAATTTATACATAAACCACATCATAACACACCAATGTTTTGTGTGCCGTCATCCATTGGATATTTGAGATGAACATTCCCACCATAAGCAGAACATATTTAGAGCCAAAAAGCCTAAAATATAAATGTATTGCTCAGATGTTGCTTTTTCACAGCCCATCATGGCAAAGCATCAACTTGGCTTTAAAGATACAAAAACAGACACAAATGAGAAAATTGTTGACATACAGCTATAAAAGAGTCATCCAGGAGAAACAATTGAGACATTAAAGAGCTCTCCTTTGGAAAGTTATTTGTATAACTATACACAATTATTCAACATATAAATCATTTTAAATTACATTTCAAATGCAAAAATATTATGAATTTTGGTCAGAGTGCTTACTCCATATAAACTACAAAAAAAAAAAAAAAGAAGATTTTCTTAGTATTTTGACTTGCTTTCCAGTACAGATATCTAAATGTTCTTAAATCAAGATTTATTTATTTGAGAAGCAAAATGACAAGATATAAAGTTTTGTTTTCTGACCCCACTGGCAGATATATATATATATTCGTTTAACTATAAACTCACTTAATTTGTATACATTTTTGATACATTTTTGCTAAGATGTTGCTCTTTCATTGCTCATCATAGCAAAGCATCAACTTTATCTCAGATTTTTTGCCCAAAATAACTTTGAAGATACAAAAACAGACACAAATGTGAGAATTGTTGACATACAGCTATAAAAGAGTCTCAGTTTGTTCTCATCTGTTCCTCATCCAGGAGAAAAAATTGAGATATTAAAGAGCTCTCCTTTGGAAATTTGCATTATGAAGTTATTTTTTGTGAATAGACATGATTATTCAACATATAAATAATTTTTTAATTACATTTCAAATGCAAAAGTATCTATATTATGATATTTCGCATTACTCTGATATATATATATATATATATATATATATATATATTTTTTTTTTTTTGTCATAGTGCTTACTCCATATATAAAACAAAACAAAACAAACAAAAAAAGAGATATTAAAGAGGTCTCCTTTGCAAATTTGCATTATAAAGTTATTTGTGTGAATTCAGCTGCTTTGCTGCCCATCAAACACAGAACGTTCTCCTAACGTTAGTTTAAAGTTCCATTTGTGTTATTTTTGGGGAACCAATTCTTAACATTTTCGGAATGTTCTTTTTAGTTTTATTTTTTTTTTGTAACAAACAAACATTCCAGAACTTTGCGGCAGGGTTTTTATGTATTCATAAGAACATAAACAAAATGTTCTCCAAATGTTCTCTAAAGGTTATTTTTAAGTTTTAGTCTTACAACCATAAATTAACCTCCACATTATTTCATTTTCATGGTAGAATAATTTATTTTCAGACTGAACCTACTGCCTTTCCTCAATTAGCCGGTTAGGATTAGCATGGGTCAGTCAGCAGGAGCGTGAAACTGTTGAGCACATTTGCACTAATGACACATTGGCCTGTGAAAGCGTGAGCGAGAACTTCCGCCGCCCTGCACTCATGACGTGTGGACCGAGCGTTTAATCCTTAAACAAGATTGAGAGCTCAGTTCGCCTCCCGCAGGCTAAGCGCTCCAACAAACTCTGCTAATTAGGCAAAGATGCGGTTTTGCCGTGGACCACTTCCGAACATCCCAGCAGAGAACCAGCACAAGTTCTTAATCTCCTGCCGGGATTCTCCTCCTCCTCCTTCTCTGGATGGATTTTGCTCTTTGAATGGGAATCTAAAGCAGTTTTCCCCCTTTTTTATCCATTCTAATAATTAATTGAGCGGTTTCCGGTGTGAAACAGGCTCTTGGCTCAAGGATAATTCCATTCAGATTTTCCACCATGAGTCTGTGCCCAGCGTTTGTGCTGTTAGAAGAACATATTCAATGTATTTGTTCTTGTTTTATGCAGAAAGCCACTTAATTTTGCATTTTTTCCCAGAAAATAAGACTTTATTTGCCATTTTATGCCAAGCAAAATTATATTTTATATATATTACATTTATATACAATATTTTAAAATATAATATTATTTAATAATATAAATGTATTTATATTTTTTTACACAGATGTCAGACTAATTCATTTATTTGATCCAAATCATGGGATTTTGTGATGTGATCAAGATCCAAATAAAAAAGAAAATAATCAGATGAGGTGACGAATCGTACATTTGTCAAGATTTTATTCACTGGATTGGACAATTTTTTTGTTTGTTAAAGAAACCATTTTTCAATTAAATTTCAAATGCAAAAAATATCTTTATTTTGATATTTATCATTACTGTAATATAAACAACTCACTCCATATAAACTTCACTGCAAAAAGTGATTTTCTTATTATTTTTGTCTTGTTTTTCAGCAAAACATCTAAATATTTTAAATCAAGATACTTTTATTTTAGAAACACAATTACATAATATATTAAGTCTTGTTTCCAGAACAAATTTTTGCTTAAAACAAGAACAAATATCTGCCAATGCATGTGGTCAGAAAAATATACTCGTTTTGACTTTGAATTAAGTAAATTTTTCTGACCCAACAGGCAGATATTTGTTCCTTGTTTTAAGCATAAACTCACTTAATTTTGATACATTTTTCAGAAAACAAAACCTTTTTTTGCATCTCAAGTAAATGCTTTGATATTTGTACTGTAAAACAAGACAAAAATAGTGAGGAAGAAAGTCATTTTAAGCAGTGTTAATAAATCATTCGATGCAGTCCCCTAAAAAAATTGAAAAAATATTTGCTTAAAGCTCACTTTGATTTAGCGTAGCCTGGCAGAAAAACAAAGCCTCACTCAACCGGGGCCATTAAATAAACCGCTCAGTAGATTTGATGTAATTGACCGAATTCTCCACTGAAATAGAGCGATCCTGTTGCGCTGCGTTCACACAGGAAATCTCTAGAATAAACAAAGGCAGGAAGGCAAATAAACAAAAGGAAGGATTGAACGCATACACCAGTCACCTGGCTTCAGTCCACCATCAAACATCAGCCAATCAGAACTCAAAACCCAAGCCTGACAGGCCTGGCGTCTGTGTGCTCGAGCTGCTGGCGAACAGCGTGTCGCCGACTGACAAACGAGTTTGTATTGCTAAAGCAAGCATGCTAATGCGGACGCTACTTTAGCTTTACTGCATGAATCCCTTCAAGCTTTAATTCAGTATTAGCACATTAACTGCTGTGTTTCATTGCAGACTGGGTCTTGCCTCAAAATTTTCTCTGGTGTTAGTCTCAAGACTTTGTTCCCAGAATTCATCATTTGCATCTCGGAATTCTGACTTTTTCCCCAGAATTCTGTGTTTGCATCTTGGAATTCTGACCTTTTCCCAGAATTCTGACTTTGCATTCCGCAATCTTACTTTTTTTCCCAGAATTCTGTGTTTGCATCTTGGAATTCTGACTTTTTCCCAGAATTCTGTTTACATCTCTCAATTTTTACCTTTTCCCAGAATTCTGCGTTTGCATTCCGCAATCTTACTTTTTTCCCAGAATTCTGTGTTTGCATCTTGGAATTCTGACTTTTTCCCAGAATTCTGCGTTTGTATTCCGCAATCTTACTTTTTCCCCAGAATTCTGTGTTTGCATCTTGGAATTCTGACTTTTTCCCAGAATTCATCATTTGCATCTCGGAATTCTGACTTTTTCCCCAGAATTCTGTGTTTGCATCTTGGAATTCTGACTTTTCCCAGAATTCTGACTTTGCATTCATAATCTTACTTTTTCCCAGAATTCTGTGTTTGCATCTTGGAATTCTGACTTTTCCCAGAATTCTGTTTACATCTCTCAATTTTTACCTTTTCCCAGAATTCTGCGTTTGCATTCCGCAATCTTACTTTTTTCCCAGAATTCTGTGTTTGCATCTCGGAATTCTGACTTTTTCCCAGAATTCTGCGTTTGTATTCCACAATCTTACTTTTTCCCCAGAATTCTGTGTTTGCATCTTGGAATTCTGACTTTTTCCCAGAATTCTGCATTTGCATCCCGCAATCTGACTTTTCCCCCAAGATTCTGCATTTGCATCTTAGAATTCTGGCTTTTTCCCAGAATTCTGCATTTGCATTCCGCAATCTTACTTTTTCCCAGAATTCTGTGTTTGCATCTTGAATTCTGACTTTTCCCAGAATTCTGTTTACATATCTCAATTTTACCTTTTCCCAGAATTCTGCGTTTGCATTCCATAATCTTACTTTTTCCCAGAATTCTGTGTTTGCATCTTGGAATTCTGACTTTTCCCAGAATTCTGACTTTGCATTCCATAATCTTACTTTTCCCAGAATTCTGTGTTTGCATCTTGGAATTCTGACTTTTCCCAGAATTCTGCATTTGCATCCAATCTGACTTTTCCCCAAGATTCTGCATTTGCATCTTAGAATTCTGGCTTTTTCCCAGAATTCTGCATTTGCATTCCGCAATCTTACTTTTTTTCCCAGAATTCTGTGTTTGCATCTTGGAATTCTGACTTTTTCCCAGAATTCTGTTTACATATCTCAATTTTTACCTTTTCCCAGAATTCTGCGTTTGCATTCCGCAATCTTACTTTTTTCCCAGAATTCTGTGTTTGCATCTCGGAATTCTGACTTTTTCCCAGAATTCTGCGTTTGTATTCCGCAATCTTACTTTTCCCCCAGAATTCTGTGTTTGCATCTTGGAATTCTGACTTTTTCCCAGAATTCTGCATTTGCATCCCGCAATCTGACTTTCCCCCCAAGATTCTGCATTTGCATCTTAGAATTCTGGCTTTTTCCCAGAATTCTGTTTACATCTCTCAATTTTTACCTTTTCCCAGAATTCTGCGTTTGCATTCCGCAATCTTAGTTTTTTCCCAGAATTCTGTGTTTGCATCTCGGAATTCTGACTTTTTCCCCAGAATTCTGTTTACATCTCTCAATTCTGACTTATTTCCCCAAAATTCTGAATTTAGATCCTGCAATTCTGACTTTTTTTCTCAGAATTCTCTCGCAATTCTGACCTTTCTCCCAATTCTGTTTACAACTCGTAATTTTTTTTCTCAGAATTCTCTTGTAACACTCTGCCACAGAATTTTAAAAGTTAAAATTGAGAGATGTAAACAGAGTTTCTGTGTTTTTTTCCCCCCTTTTTTCTCACAATTCTGACTTTTCCCAGAATTCTGCGATTACATTTTGCGATTCATATTCCACGGCAGAAACATGTTTCCATAGGTTAGGATCCATCTCAGGAAAACATGTCTGGGTAATATTTAAAAATTAAATCAAACATCAATTGAAAATCATCCAAAGAAAAAAAAAACATTATTTGTGCATTTGATTTCTTGAAAAAGAAGTCTATTTTAGTACCCCTTCAGTGTTTTGCATTCTGACATTATTTTCACGACATTTAACCACATTTCCCTCATACTCTTGACAGGTTCCCTGAGATTAAACCAGCACTCCTAGTACAGGAGTGTCTTTATACTGTCCCCCAGCATTTAAAGCAGCTATTTACGGACATCAGGCCATGAGGAATATGCTGTTGTGACTGTCACATGTCATTTGCTGTCTGAGCTGTGAATGAAGAGAGAAATGTTTGCTAACCGCCCCGGGAGAATGAATGACAGTGATCAGTGAGAGTTAGAAATAAAATGAGAAAGTAAGTCTAAAACAAACCTTTACGTTCTATAGGAAGGAGACGGGGTGCAAACTCTTGACAGCAGTTATATAACTGTTTTTGATTGTTTCTCCTCCTGGATTGAAGCTTGACATCAAAGATCATCCGCAGCCATGTTTTGTCCTCAGTCAATTCGTTTTGAGGCTCTCGAGCTTCAGAAATCTGTCAGAATGGCAAACATTGTTGTAAAAACATCAAGTGCATGTAAAGGTCAATGTTTAAATGCACATAAATTAAGCCTCATTCTACACTGCAAAAACAAAAACTATATATACATTTTTTGGTATACTCAATTTTTGTAGATTATGTAGAAAACATGACTTAATATCTGATAAACCTAATAGTTATTTTACTTCTCAAGTAAATGTATCTTGATTTAAGAATGTTTAGATATTTGTACTGGAAAACAAGACAAAAATACACAAAAACTACCTTTGGTTAAAAATTTGAAATCACATAGGGGTTTTTTTTTCAAACCTGAACTGTTTATGATCTTTCCCTGCTAAAAGTAAAGATGTTTAGCATAATCAGGTTCAGCATGTAAAACACTGAACGTTTCTCTTTCATTCTATCGGCTGGACTGAATGTTTTCCTGAAGCTCCAGGTGAGCGGCTCTCGATTCTGCTGGACAAATTTCCACAATCATTGGGGTTGTTCTGGCAGCGAGTTCTGCATTCCCTGCTTTGATCCTGAAGTCTCTCGGATTCCTGACGTGTGGAGAGCGATTCACAGCCGGAGGGGGAGGGATCCAGACGACACAATACTCACCCTGTGTTGCTGCGTCAGACTCCATCGGCCTCAATCAGTCAACACAACTGCACAAGAGCATTGAGTTAATGGCAGAAAACTCAAGTCTGACAGAATTATGATGTGCTGCACTGCAAAAATCCTGTTCTTAATGAGTGTCTTGTTTTCCATTTTCAACATCTGAAAATACTTATAAACATGATTGCATAAGATATTTAAAGGGGTCATATGATGCTATTTTAAAGATCATTATTTTGTGCATTTGGTGTAACAGAATATGTTGACATGCTTTAATGTTCTGTACGTTATTGTAGGTCCTCTATGCCCCGCCTCTCTCAAACGCGTCGTTTTCTACAAAGCCCCTCCTTACGACAAGTGCAGTCTGCTCTGATTGGCCAACTGACACAGTGCATTGTGATTGGCCGAACACCACAAGCACGCGTCGGAAATGTAACGCCCCTTACCATAATTGCAAGCTTCAGCTTTCAAAGTAAATATGAAGACAGTTAATAATATCCTTAGTTTTACCATCAGTTCAAGCCTGAGAGAGGAACAGAGTTACGTGACAGACACAGTGATGATGCTCGTATGTATTCGCACACAAGCCGCGGTTAAGAAGATTTCTGACGGGCTGTACACTCCGCTGTGATGTGACCCTGTTCCCCTCACACACACACACACACACACGACGCGTTACGCACAAAACTCCGCATTTGAACAGTCAATAGCAAATACTTAAACTAATAACAAAACATACTTACAGTCGCTGATTCAGAAGTGCCAGATTGTCATAGCAAAGTCAGAATTGACCTTTTTTTTTTTTTGTGCACAGCCAGTCTTGTACTCTCCTAGGTTCATGAAACTGTCCTCCATAAAATGCATTGCACAAATTCGAACATTTGGGTTGTGCTGTTCTGTTGTAAACAAATCTTAACAATGATTCCTAATTGCAACTACTTTCAGAAGGCCAAATAAAGTGCTTTTGCTTTCGCACAGAAACACACAGAATAAATCCTTTTGTGGGAGACTTTGAGCTTTGTAACTCTGCAGATCTTATACATGCACAAACAGCTACATAACACACTAAAGAAAAGGAAAACAAGAAATCATATGACCTCTTTAAGACTTGTTTGTCCTTTGAATATAACTGTATTTTGTCTGATTTTGTCACTTGTTTGCGCTGCTGGATGAAGAGCTGGTAAATGTATATTTTTAGATATTTTAACTGGAAAACAAGACACAAAACATTCATTAAGAATAGGATTTGAAGCACATCATAATTTTGTCATGCATCAGTTTACTTTCATTAACGCAACACAACTGGCCTGTTTTCACTGTAAAAAAACAGTCAAATTCATATGAACGGACTGAATTCTTACAATCATCTACCAGCACAAAAAAGTGAGAAAATCTGACAAAATACACTTATATTCAAGATATAATCCATGAAAATAAGTCTGAATGTCTTGCTTCTAAGTAATTCGGCCTTGTTTTGAGTGTTTTATATAGTTTCAACTGGAAAACAAGACAAAATATTCATTAAGAATAAGATTTTTGCATTGCAAAACATCACAGTTCAGTCACACTTCTGTTTACTGCTATTAATGCAAAAAAATTTAATAATAATAATAATAATAAAACAATCTTCTCCTGTATTTGTCTACCCAAATTTAGTTCATAAAAACGCTGTGAAAATATTGTTTTGAAATGTTTCTTAAACATTAAAATGCTCAGTTTTCTTGTTGTAATTAGAACATTATTTATTAAATATTTTACCAATGTTATTTTTTACCCAAAATATAAGGTTATTTGAACTTTTCTTTTTGATATTCTAAGAACATTAAAATGTGTGGTTTTCTTGTTATGATTAGAACGTTATTAAAAGATTACAAAAACATTTTTTAACATTCTACTACATTAGAACATTATTTGAACGTTACAAAAACGTCTTAGAATGTTCATCAAGTACAAGTAACTAATAAGGATGTTCCGAGAATGCTGATCTGAGAACGTTTTCTCTCAATGTTACGAGAACGCATAGAACATATTAATAAAGTTATAAGAAAGTTCCATAAACATTACATTAAGTACGGTTGGCCTAACATTTATATAACTTAAAAACAAAAAAACGTGGGAAAAATGTAATTAAAAATTAATTACAAATTGTTTTTCAGTTAAAACATCTCAAAATACTCAAAACAAGGCAGAATGACTTGATTCCATGTGTTATATCTTGAATCAGAGTGTATTTTGTCAGGTTTTCTCACTCATCAGCTGATCGGTTGGCGTTCCTGTGCGTCTCTGCTGTTGTTCTGTCTTTCTCAGACCCGTCTGGTTTTTCTGCCATTAATTCAGAGCACTGGAGCGAAACCGCGTCCTCCACCTGCCCTGAAAACACCCACACACAATCCCAGCAGGCCGCTGGGCTTCCAATGTCTCTTCCTCATTTAAAGTCAACATGAAATCACTTTATAGACGTCTCTAGTCTTAACGTGTCTTAAAACATTTGAGGCCTAAAAGATGAAGAGAAATGTAAAACAATAATTAATTTCTCCTTATGTGAGGTAAAATGCCAACATGAGCCGTAATATCCATCACATAATGACTGAAAATATATGGCAAGCTGTAAAACGCTGTCACAAATGTGTGTTTATTCCTGCAGACAGAGTGTTTCATGCACTCAATGTGTCTAATAATTCAGCGGGGTTTATATGTGATGAATGTTAAAGCTCTGGAACGACTGAAATGCTGCTTTTAAACATATTTCTGGCCTCGACGTCTGAAAATAAACAGCGGTGCTTTTGCCTGCTGGATTCTGAGCATCTCGTGTGTGTGTGTGTGTGTGTTTAGTCAGTTCTGGGCTGTAACTGAATGTCTCAAACTCAGCTCTGCAGAAGAAAACACCATCAATGGTGTGGAGATTCATCTGACACGAAATAGGGACAGTCGCAATGTTGCATTCACTCACAAAGCCAAATAACTGGATTTGCTGGAGAGCAGAAAGCATTTGCAGCATTAACAATGTGTTCTTATATTATTCTGAGCCGTTTCCTCTGCAGTCTGAAACCGTGATTCAACGACACGCGTCTCAAAGTGCCTGTGTGAACAGTAATAATACTGTTGTTGTTATATTTTAATAGTATTAACAGAAAGGATATATATATACTGCTCAAAAAAATTAAAGGAACACTTTTTAATCAGAATATAGCATCAAGTCAATTAAAACTCCTGGGATATTGATCTGGTCAGTTAAGTAGCATATATATATATATATATATATATATATATAATCACAACAGTAATGACAAAAATAATAGTAATGATGATGAGATAATGAAAGATAATGAAATTATATATATATATATATATATAGGAGAGAGAGAGAGTTAGACTGTTATACATTTGATTAAAACATTATGATTACAATATATGTGATTGATAATATATGTGATAATACATATAGATACATAAAATGTGTGTGCATATATATATATATATATATATATATATATATATATACACGGTGATTATTATTTTTATTTTAAATAAAACTAATAATCAAAATAATGTATGATACGTTTTATTATTTATCTAATTATTATCTAATATTTGATTATTAGTTTTTGTAAATATAGTAAATAGTATAGTAAATATAAGCTTGAATTATTTGACATTTATTTATTTGAATACATTTATTTTGTTTTATTTTAACCAAGTAAAACATATCAAGCTCGCTGACTCTCGGCCCTGAAATACGTGGAGAATGTCCCTCTCCCTTATGTTTGGAGGGCAGCTGTTTTAAACATGTTTTACACACGTCTGCGCTGTCACTACTGACCTAACGCTCAGGTTATGAAATCAATGCCATAAACATCAGCGTTAAATATACGAGAGGCCACATGCTTCCTCTATTAGAGCGAGAGCCGAGCTGCCCAGATTTACACCGCTTTCACTGATGAGTGGAAAATATGTGAGCGACGCATAAAACACGTCGACTGAGTTCCTGATGTTACACACGCTAACACCATCAAAAAAGCATTAAACATACACAGAAACCTGTTAGGAAACAAGCTCATGGCTTTCAAACTGAGCGCTTGTGACCAGATGTGACCCGAAAACAAATAAGACGCGACTCTTGCCTTCTTTGGTCCTCAAAGCATCATCTGCATCAAGCTCTGGTCAATATATGTTTGTCTGGGATCTGTTTTAACTCTGTCCCGGAGCTCCTGCATTAAGATGCTAATGTGGGACTCGTGTTGCTGCGCTTGGTTTCTCTCATTGTCCTGAGAACAGGCAGAAGGGCGACGTTACCCAGCATGCCCGTCATTAACACACTCATGAATCATGCAGAGCAGAAAACATGATGGAGAGTGACATCTGGGATCAGGCGCGTCTCTGGAGGAGCTGAGATAATGAAGATTCAGTCAGATATAAGTGTGTGTTTGTCACAGAATCAACTGAGAGTATTACAAACTACATATATCTATATATTTTGTATTTATTAATTTTTTTTAACAAGATAAATATAACAAGCTACATGCTACAGGACACTCCATTGGGACCTGAAGAAATGTATATACAATATATAAATATTTTAGGTATACTAAGTTTACATATAAATTATAATATTTTTTAAAATATCAAATGCATTAATAGTTTATATTATATTAATATTTATATATATATATATATAATATTTATATATATTATAATATTTAAAAGAATACACTTACATACAGTATATTTTATAAAATAAAATATATTAACAAATATTTAATGTTTAAAATATATTTTAAAATGAAAACATTAATATTAAATATTATTAAAATTAATTAGCACTGTTTATTATTAATGTTTAATTAAAATTAAAATGTATTGTTTAATTTTTATTCAATTAAAATGTATTTAATTACTATTAAAATGTTAAACTTTGATTACAGTTTTATTAAATACTAATCCAATACCAATGTTTCACACACACACACACACACACACACACACACACATATATATATATATATATATATATATATATATATATATATATATATATATATATATAAAATATTATAGAAAATAAAATCTTAATAATAAATACAATTAATTTGTAACAATTTGTAATACAATTTAATTATTATTAAATTATCAAAATATTAATTACAGTATAATTTTATTTATTTATATTTTAATTAAAATTATTATTATTTTTATAAATGAAAAATAATTAGAATTACCATTAATTACAAATGCATCTCAAGTTTTTAAACACAAGAACACATCCTGTTCTTAAACACATTTAGTGTTTTTTTTTTTTTAAAAACACATTTCCTTCGAAATGCATGAACAACCAGTCTAGTTATATGAGGCCTAGTTAAGAAGGACTAATCATGTGCTCATAAGATCATCAGCTAGTTTGTGAATCTGTGTAGTTTAGCGCATCTCTAAAGACGCTACAGAAGCCGCACACATGGGAATCTGTGGCTGGTGCATCATGGGTAGACAGACTACAATCCCTGCGTGTATTGATGACACTTTATTGATTTCATGTAAATCATGAATATAAAAAGCTAAATAATTTGCCCAGTTATTCACACTGTGATCCATAATCAATACCTTTAATCACATATTGGCATAAAACTCCCTCAGGAGCGTTTCGCTCGTCCCGCTCGGCTGATTAGCTTTTAAATTACCTGGAGTGTAAATTTACATTTATATTTACATTCCTTTAACTGATGCTTTCTGACCACAGTGACGGATGAACACAGGACAGAGGAGAAGAATTTGATCATTTAATTATCTATCTATCTATCTATCTATCTATCTATCTATCTATCTATCTATCTATCTATCTATCTATCTATCTATCTATCTATCTAAATATTACTTAAAATAAAACATTCAAAATAAATATTATTATGGATAAAAATGCTATTTGTATTCATTTTGATTATTATTTAATTAAAACAATACATTTAATTATTATTAAAATATTACAATTTCATTACAATTTTATTAAATATTAATCCACCATCCTGCATTATGTTTTCTCACTAACACTTGTGCAATGCATATATTAAATATATTAAATTATAGTATAATATATGTATTAAAATAAAGTATTAATAATAATTATCATATTTAAAAAGCAATATATATTTATTTTATTCTTAATTACTTAACATTATATTTTAATTATTTAATTTATAAATTATATTGTTTTTCAATTATTTAATTAATAAAAATCAAAAATTCATTAAACGTATTATTACTCGTATTATTTATGAATTTAATGGATTACTATATACAATTAATGA
Source organism: Onychostoma macrolepis (assembly GCF_012432095.1). Lineage (NCBI taxonomy): Eukaryota > Metazoa > Chordata > Actinopteri > Cypriniformes > Cyprinidae > Onychostoma > Onychostoma macrolepis. The sequence goes on from NC_081179.1 coordinate 1,353,473, forward strand.
TTAAAATATCAATTTATTAATATAAACATTAATATTAAATATTTAGAATAAAATTTAATATTTGTATTAAATATTTTTAAACCTTTAAAAAATATTATTTGAATCATTTCTATTTTTTTAATTTTAATTATTTAATTTAAGTTAACAATAAAAAGAAATAATGTGAAAGCAATAATTAAAAAGCAGATTTTAAATAAGGAGTGTGGTCTAGGTAGGCAGCACACTAGGGTTTGCTCCAGAGCACTAGTGTTACAGGAGTCGAGTCACCCAGGTGCTGTAGTGAAGGTGTAAATATACACAACCTGCCTTTAAAGTGAGCATCAATCACTGCCGCTTTCCAGGGAATGAGTTCCTCTCTTCCTCACACAGGACAGGACCGTCCATCATGGAGGAGACAGTCTGTCAGCAGAATAATAGAGCGGCGATTAAAGTTACACTCGTGTCGGTCGGCGGCGTGTGTGTTTTCACGCTTTAATACGGCCGTGTCTTTCACCCGCCGAAATCAACAGCATAATGTATGAATTAAGGGTCAAGGGTGATCCGGAAACATGACTTCCCTGCAGCTTGATTCCAAACACACTTAGGCTTTGACATTGACACAGTATCGTCTGGAAGCTGAACTGAATTTGCTTCATCAAGACGTTCAGTGAAGAAAATCATCCTGGATTTGAAACAGAAACAACAAACTAAACATTTAGTTGTTTAGTAAAATAAAACATGTAATATAACAATAAAATAAAACATTTTGAATGTATTCAAACATATAATAACATTTTACATTTAAATGTAGCTTATTAAGATAAAAAAATCAAATATAAACTAATATAGTCCCACAGCTGCTTCAGGAGAGAAATCCTGCTTTTCGCTCACATTTTCTCAGGATGCAACAGAACAGCAGAAATAAACAGGGTTGCCAGATTGGCAAAGCCAACATCATCATTTCTGGATCGTATTGTAGTATTTAAGAGGCTTTAATGGGGTTGAAAACAATAATATAATACAGTAATGTGCTGTTTTGCTTGATTTGTATTACACATAGTCACTGTATTTACTTCAAAATTCACTATATATTGACTATTTTTAATTTTATAAATAATATATATATATATATATATATATATATATATATATATATATATATATATGCATACAGTGGTGTGAATTTTTTTTGCCCCTTCCTGTTTTTTTATTTTTGCATATTTGTCACTCTTGAATGATTCAGATCATCAAATAAATTTTATTATTACACAAAGATAACCCGAGTAAATACAAAATACAGTTTTGAAATAATGATTTCATTTATTAAGGGAAAAAAGCTGGCCAAACCTGCCTGGCCCTACGTGAAAAAGTAATTGCCCCCTAAACCTAATAACTGGTTGTGCCACCCTTTGCAGCAACAACAGCAATCAAGCGTTTGCGATAACTGGCAATGAGTCTTTCACATCGCTGTGGAGGAATTCTGGCCCACTCTTCTTTGCAGAATTGTTTTAATTCAGCCACATTGGAGGGTTTTCGAGCATGAATGGACTGTTTAAGGTCATGCCACAGCATTTCAATTGGATTTAAGTCCAGACTTTGATATGGCCACTCCAAAACCTTCATTTTGTTTTTCTTGAACCATTCAGAGGTGGACTTGCTGCTGTGTTTGGAATCATTGTCCTGCTGCAGAACCCAAGTGCGCTTGAGCTTGAGGTCACAAACTGATGGCCGGACATTCTCCTTCAGGATTTTCTGATTGAGTGCAGAATTCATGGTTCCATCAATTATGGCGAGTCATCCAGGTTCTGAAGCTGCAAAGCTGTTCTTTTTATGAAATGCTGTGTTGGTTTTACGCCAGATGTAACGGGACACGCATCTTCCAAAAAGTCCAACTTTTGTCTCATCAGTCCACAGAATATTTGCCCAAAAGTCTTGGGGATAATCAAGATATTTTTTGGCAAATGTGAGACGAGCCTTTGTGTTCTTTTTGGTCAGCAATGGCTTTTGCCTTGGAACTCTCCCATGGATGCTGTTTTTGCCCAGTCTCTTTCTTATTGTTGAATCATGAACACTGGCCTTAATTGAGGCAAGTGAGGCCTGCAGTTCTTAAAGCCCGGTACACACCAAGCCGACGGTCGGTCGTCAGGCAGTTTTTGTTTTGTCGGCCGACTAAGTTTTCTCAGTGTGTTCCGCGCCGTTGGCTGAAGTTAGTCCTCGTCTGCTTTTTTTCGGTCGATTCGACATGTTGAATCGGCATCGGATCTCGTCGGTCAGTTGGGCCATCTGATCATTCTGATTGGCTATTCAGCTGGTGAACCAGTGCACAAGAAAGGCGCAGAACGGACGTGCTACTTGGCCATTGGGTGTCGAGCGTTGGCTTGGTGTGTCAGGGCAACTTTAAACCCAGCCACTGTCGACGTGAGCCGACCCCACAGTCTGCTTTCGTCGCCACTAGTTCGTCGGCGTCAGCTTGGTCTGTACCGGGCTTTAGATGTTGTTCTGGGTTGTTTTATGACCTCCTGGATGAGTCGTCGTTACGCTCTTGGAGTAATTTTGGTAGGCCGGTCACTCCTGGGAAGGTTCACCACTGTTCCAATTTTTCTCCATTTGTGGATAATGGCTCTGACCATGGTACGCTGGAGTCCCAAAGCCTTAGAAATGGCTTTATAACCCTTTCCAGACTGATACATGTCAACTATTTTGTTTCTCATCTGTTTATGAATTTCTTAAGATCACGGAATGATGTGTTGCTCTTTAAACATGCTTCACTTTGTCAGACAGGTTCTATTTAAGTGATTTCTTGATTCAACAGGTCTGGCAGTAATCAGGCCTGGGTTTGGCTAGTGAAATTTAACTCAGCTTTCTAAAATAATGTGGTTAATCAGTTTTTTCATGATTTAATAGGAGGGGGCAATTATTTTTTCATGTAGGGTCAGGTAGGTTTGGACAGCTTTTTTCCCTTAATAAATTAAATCATTTCAAAACTGCATTTTGTATTTACTTGCATTATCTTTGTGTAATATTAAAATTTGTTTGATGATCTGAATCTTTTAAGTGTGACAAATATGCAAAAATTGTAAAAAAAAAAAACAATACATATATATAAAGTGCAATATATAAGTTGCATATTTTATTATATCTGCATATATACATTTATTATATCTGCATTTATTATATCTTTATATCTTTCTTTTTACATTTTTGTTTATGAAAGTACTAAATTTAAATAGTAAACTTTATTGTCTGCATATATTCACATAATTTATATTCATTTATTATTAAACAACAATTTTTATTGCATTTGAAATGTTTAACCTTTTTTTCAGATTTATGATTTAACGCAAACTTTCTTTTCTTTCTCTCTCCCTCATTAGACTCTTCTTCATTCCCGTGATGAAGCACCTTTGGGTTTTGTATGTGTGTGAGTCTGCACGTCTGCGTCTCGACTTGTTTCTCAGGCTTGTCTTCTCACATCCTCATCTGTCTCCCTCTGATAAGCCATGTGGTGTTTGTCTTCTCCTGCTATGAGGACATTTGTCCAGTGTTGTGTCTTCACTCTGAGGGACACAAACACAAACATCAGATGTCCACACAGAAAACAAACACTTCAGAGTCCAGCAGTTTCACTACAGCGACTGTGTTTCTTCTGTGGAACGCAAAAGAAGATATTTCGAGAAATGAAACAAACTCTGTCCTGTAAATCTCTCCATTCATTCTATGCTGTTGTGATTCATGATTCAAGTGTTTTCTCAAGCAGAAACGGAGCAGAAACAGCTGGATTCACTGAAATGTGGCGATACATAAAGACAATGATAAATTTACACAGGGAGAAGCGAGCAAATAGAGTTAATTGAAGTCTGTGTTAGCTCAGTGCTACAGGTTAGATGACTCAACAGATACGTCATGCAAACATGACAGGGTTTGACTGCTGTTAAACACGCTACTGCTCTGAATTACACAAAAACAAACACACATGAGAAAATACAGGTGATCTTCTGATATTCGCTTTAATCCAGAGTGATTTATAGTAGAGAAATATAAGCATAATTATCTAAAAGAGCTCCCAAAACAAATGCAACTTTCATTTATAACCTAGGAAATATTAGATGAACAACCTAAACTTATCAACATAAACAAAAATTACAACTCTCGCCTTGGCGACTAACTGAAATAAATTGAATGTACTATAAATAAAGTCGATGTACTAAAATTACTAAAACTAGCAATCCCCCCCAGAACGCTCTTAGAACTGCATAGTAACACCCTAGCAACCAGTCAGAAAATTCTAGAAACTGATTTGCAACATCCTGGCCAAAACTCTGGGAACCGCATAGCAATGTCCTAGCAACCAATCAGAACACCCTAAAAAAAAAACTTCCACAGCACTCTAGGAACTGCACAGCAACGCCCTAGAAACCAATCTGTACACCCTAGAAACTCCTTGGCAACATCCTGGCAAATACTCTACGAACCGCATAGCAATATCCAAGCAAACAATCAGAATACCTTAGAAACTGCATTGCAACATCCCAGAACAACCTATAAACTCCTTAGCAACATCCTGGCAACACCTCAGAACACCCTAACAAACTCCCAGAACAGTCTACGTATTGCATAGCAACACCCTAGCAACCAATAAGAACACCATAGAAAATGCTTAGCAAACATCTAAAAAAACAATAGGAATGGCCCCGAACACTCAAAGAACTGCATAGCAGCGCCCTAGCAACCAATCGGAACACTCTAGGAAATGCATAGCAACATCCTAGCAACCAATAAGAACACCATAGAAAATACTTAGCAACATCATGGAAACATCTCAAAAAACAATAGCAATGGCCCCGAACATTCAAAGAACTGTATAGCAAAGCCCTAGTAACCGATCAGAACACCCTAGAAACTCCTTAGCAACATCCTGGTTACAACTCAGAACACCCTAACTCCCAAAACACTCAAGGAACCACAAAGCAACACCCAAGCAACCACCCAGAAACACTCAAGAAAAAAAAAATCCAGACATCTTATTATAATTACTACTTAAAGTACAACAATCACAAAAATGACAAAAACTCAAAACTAAATCACAAAAAATGTAAACTAAAATGAAAAAAAACAACACAAATATATAAAAGCTAATGTAAAGAATCTTTCATGTGTGGCTGCTAGCGGCGCTTGCAAGACTAAAAAAAGTATTTTCATGGATTCTGCATGTTGTTCACAAAACAGAAATGACTTTATTCATAAGCAGTAAAATTGCATTTAACCTTTACAGTAGGTGATCTAAAAACGACATGAATAAAATACGATACTCGCGGTTGCCTAGCCTACTCATTTTATTCTAGGGTGTTTAAGAAAAAAAAAACATGTAGATTGAGCTGCAGCTCGTCATATTAATGGAGTGTTTCACTAGTTAGCAGTAAACCAGTTACCTCAGCTGAATATGTTCCTAGATTTGTGTTGGTTGTTATCTTCAGAATGGAAGTATTGGCATTTTATTTTTAAAGCATACTTTTTCCACTTATTTCAGTTTATCTTATAAAACTAGTGAGCTGCTAGTAGTAGTAGTAGACAGTGTCGTGTAAACATGACTGAAGACGCGAAAAGAGGAACGAAACGAAATGTGAGTCATTTACGCTGGAATCGCTCCGACTGATTCAAATTCAAACTTGTGACTTTGATCGTTCAGTTCAAGTGATTCACTTGCAAAAAAAAATACAAAAATAAAAAAACAGTTCAAAAGAGCCATTCATTTAAGAATTCCGACATTGCTTGAGATGATTTTAAAAAGTAGCGATGGGTGAAACGGAGCTTTTCGAAACTCCGAATCAGTTAAACCATGCATCGCAAAATGATTCACTGTTTCAAAGCGATCAAATTGGATCTCGTATCGTGAATCATTTGATTCAGATCAGGATTTCAAATCGCTTATCATGAATCACTTGATTTAGATCCGAACTTTTGAGCGGGTTTGAGAATTAGAAGTTGAAACTTCGGAGCACGGATCGCGAATCAAATGATTGTTTGACTGCTCTAATATTGGAAAATATAACAATTCATTTGTTTCACATACATAAACAAAATTATGGCTCTAAACCTCTCTTTTTTTTTTAAAAGTTGATCTGGAAAAGTACATGGAAAGTATATCAAATGATTCGCGCTCCGCGCTCCGAAGTCTCAATTTTTCAGATCGGAGAGAGGATCGTTTTCACTGCTTTAGAATGAACAGAACGTGGGACAGTTTCCATGTACTTTTCCAGATCAACTTTTAAAAAAGAAAAGAGAGGTTTAGAGCCATAATTTTGTTTATGTATGTGAAACAAATGAATTGTTATATTTTCCAATATTAGAGCAGTCAAACAATCCAAGGAAAACGTCTTTAAAGCAGAAAGAAAAGTCACTTACAAAATGAGATTACAAAATCTGACCAAAATGTCTATGTGTAGGTACAAAACAAGTGAATGAATCTTCCTCAGAAGAGACAAAAACAGCAGCTCACTTCAATGACCGACTTATATTATAATTACATCCATAAGCTTTTTGTGAAATTTGGAGTAACTCATTAATCTGTTGCTTGACCTCTTCATATTTAAGGAGAGAACTTCCAAAGTCGGCCATCGCTTGTTATGATTTTCAAGGGTGTAGAATGTAGTGATACCAATATCCAGCAACTACTAAATTTTCCGTAGCAATAATTTTGATCAAACAATTAAATGTCTGTTGTCTGCCGTTATGTCCCCACCCCACCAATGCTAAAATCAAACCAAAATCATTCCCTATAACAAACAATAGGAGAATAGATTTTTTACATAATAACACAGTTTGTGTTTCAAGGGAAAAACCCAACCTCACATAAAAATAACTAATAATGTCGGTGCCAATAGCCTTGTGGTTAGTGCGCCGACATATAGCGCAATTGTGCTCACAGCAACCCGAGTTCGATTCCCGTCTGGAGGTCCTTTGTTGATCCTGCCCCCTCTCTCCACCCAATGCTTTCCTGTCTGCTCTCTACTACTGTCCAATCTAATAAAGGCATAAAAAGCCCAAAAATATAGCTTTAAAAAAAAAAAAATAAAACTTTAAATTTTACTGTAATAATTAGTCTACTGCAATGTCTTCAGGCCCAGTTATACTCTATATTTTGGAATTATGAACTGAAGCGAGATCAGTTAATGTCCTGCATGGATTCAGTCTTCCACACGTGGGCTATAGTTCGGGAAAAGCCCATCTAGTAAAAGAGTTTATTTAACTACTGATTTTCTCATCAGAAATTATATGCTCCAAACATTCAAAAAAATATTTCTTTTTTGCCCGTGAACAAAAATACACACAAAAAAATGTAGCTTAAATTTTGTTCCAAATTCCAACAATTTCTACAAAAAGTAGAAAATCAAATGACGAGGTACACAGACCCTAAGGCAGTTCATAGTTCATCACATCCATCTCCAAAAAGCATTAAAAAAAATAAAAAATTCTGTTTTTGAAGTTTAACAGAAATCATCTACAGTATGGAAAAGAGGTGCATGAAAATGCTTCAAAAGGTGTTGAATGTTTCACAGAGAAAAAAAAAAAAAAACAGCACACAGATTGGGAATGACAAAATAAGCAATGACGGAATCCACAGCAGATGGAAACTCTGAAATCTGTTCGTTTCTGTGGGCAGATCTTGATATGATTCACAGCTCTCCGTGCAGCGGATATATTATCTGTCCTGTCAGAGCGAGAATGGAGGTACCAGGGCTTTGTTGTGGAATGAAACACCTCCATCCCTTCGTCAGTCTCACATTACTCACAGACGCTCAACAAGAGCTGCATTCAGAGAACAAACGTGTGCCGACCGTTGCAACATAAAATCATAAACTCAATCAGATCGGATCTGTCCTGTCGGCCCATATTTGTTTAGTTTACGTGATGATTCCTCACAGATCATCAGTGACTAACACTCATGAAAATGCATGACATCAGCTGAAGCATCAGGAAGTCATCTTGGAGTTTTGATTGACAGCTACTCCCTCCTTGCCATCTGACCTACATCTAAAGATGGAAAAATGTCTGTTCCTCATTTTAGACGTTACCTTTTTTTCAGAAGAGCAAAAGCAGGAGCTCAGTGGAAAAGGTTTGAGACGTGCCCATGAGAATAAAAAGAGCTACGAATGTCCTAAAACTGTCTAAACAACCACCCAGATCACCTAACAGCTACATAACATAAAACTATAGGAACTGCACAGCAAATACCTTAGCAACCGATCAAAACACTATAGAAACTCCTTAAAAACATCCTGACAACATTTTTTAGAGCACTGAACTCTTAACTCTTCATTTCATTTGTCGCCTGTGGTTTGTGACTTGTAAACGTCAGGGTTCAAAGCCACGTGAACCCTGGGACCAGCGAGGTCAAAGGTCACGCTCTGAGGGCAGCAGAAATCAGAGACGTTTAATAGCTCAATCAGACAGTTTGACTCCATGCTTTACCTCAAGTGAGATTACAAACTTCTTTTCATGGTACTCCAACATACTTCAGAAATGCCAAGGTACACTATTAAAAAAAAAAAAAAAAAAAAATATATATATATATATATATATATATATATATATATATAATGATAATACATGATATGGTTCAAAAATGTCCAAAAGAACCATGATGTTACTATTTTGTGAGAGATATTACTAATAATTATATACACATATATAGAGAGAGAGAGAGAGAGAGCCTTTTATTTTTTATTTTTTTGTAGTTTTTTGGTGACAGATAAAAAATAATAATAACAATAATACACCAAACACAAAAACATTAAAGAGGTTAAATAAACAATAAAAATGCAAATGTGTACAGATAAAAATAATAATAAAACAAATATTTAAAACACAGTTTTAAGTAACTTCTGAAAGTAGTCCAGCGTAGGTGCATTTTTATTCCAATATTAATTAAAATTGTAATGTGAGCCTTTTTTTTTCATGCATTAGATGAGAAGACACACAGTTTGAGGAATCTTTTATATCTGGAGCAGTTATGCAGTTTAATTGTGTTTCTGTCTTCAGCAATCACACTAACTCTTCCACATGTGTGAGTGTTTTTCAGCAGCTGTGGATCTGTGATGAATGCTGTGCATAAACCTGTCACTAAAAGAGTCGTTTTCATTTAAAGGGCGACGAACAAAACACAATGATCTCAGTGCGATTCCGTGATGCACGCGTCAACCCCGGGGTACAGCAAAGATCACATTTGCCCTTCATGACTGCAGTAATTAACCAGCCACCCCTGGGGCGCCGCGCATCTTCAACCCACCTTCAGAATGACACTCAAAAAACTAAATGATCTACACAGTTTACAGAAACAAATCCTCTCAGTGTTAAAGGTTGAACATTTTCTCTGAAATGAACACAAACACATTTTACATCACAAAGCATCGTTCCGAACTTGCTGTGCCTTTTGAAGAACACTGAACCTTGACATTTTAAAGCCTAAAGGTAAAGAATATTCCTCATGGGCTGAGGCTGTTCTCACACTCTACTTTACAAAGTTCAACTAAAAATCCCTTAGACATAGTAGATATTCAAGAAGGTGATTCGCACAGATTTATGCCAATAAGAAACTGCCTAGTAACACCCTAGCCAGTGGCACCTGCAGGTGTGGCTGTACGCACTGTGCGTGCCATGAGCGCTCAGACTGTCCTGAGATTTGCCCCGCAAACATTTCAGCAGTAAATTATAAGGCCTGTTTGTCCTGTATTTCTGTCGACTGAACCAGCCATGCCATTAATAATGAATGTATCAGTCTTTTGCATGCCAAAGTCAATTTCTGATTATAAACATTGCGTCAAATAGAAAGAGAAAATCGTGCTACATGCACTTTCATGAGATCGGGTTAGGCTACAACAATTAATTTGTAGCCTATTTTACAAATGGGAATACAACGAATTCATGACAATGTTTTACATTCAAGCTACCCGTAAAATTTATAGTGAAAAGTTCTTTAAAATCATCTGGAATGCAATAAAGTAATTTTTAAAGCTGTTTTGCTGCATGGATTAAAAATAGGCTAATAAATAATTCACATATCAGACAAAACTGCGTTGCAGAAAATCCTTTAAATTTTAAGGAATTCAGAGCAGAGCAACATAAAAATCTGAAAAAATATAATCAGGCCTGTTTTAGGCTTTTCCTTATTTTTATATTTTAGACGGTGATGAAAAATGACTCGCCATCTCCTCATTGGACGTGTCTTTAGAGAGAAATGCATCTTTACGGATTACATAATGAAAGTTTTTGTTTTCGATTTGAATTATTTCGTTTTAAAGAAATAATTTAAAGCTTTCTATAGATATATTTATCATATTTGTGACTCAATTCGTTGAGTTTCGGTTCATCATTGTGAAGTGCTCCTATTCAAGACGAGAGGGCAAGCGCATCCTCTGTTTTCCTATTTATTTTATAAAAGCACAAAGTTTTGTTGATATTGTGAATGCACACAAATAAAAGTAGACCCTTTACAGTTCTGAATGATGTATTACTCTTACCTTTATAAGCAAAAATTACGGCATATTTTAAGTTTCCTGCAAAGTGCGCTTCAGCTTCCACTCTTCACACAAACGATTAAATTATGCACCTAGCACATTTATATAGTTCAAACATTTAAACTAACATTGTGATATCCTTGAACTGTTTATATCTATAGATTGTATTTTAGGCAAGTCGTGATGATTTGAGAAGGCTAAATTGATCAAACATAGGCTATGATCAGCTCACTGTCTGCCGCTGGCCGCTTGGTCTTTACTTAAAAAAAAGACAAAAAAAAAAAAAACCTTACATTTAACGAACAAAAAGTGCTCCAAACGTTTTTATAAATTAGCTTTATAAAAAACTAAACAAAATAGAATCACTTTACCATTACACCCCCCCCCCCCCCCAAAAAAATTAAACTCTGTGCGTACCCTCGGAAGAAATCCTGCAGGCGCCCCTAACCCTAGCAACCACTCAGAACACCTTAGGAACTTCCTAGCAACATGGATAAACGCCACTTAAACGTTCTTTAGGAAACGTAAAAACTGAGTTTGATTTCAATAAAATATTATACTTAATGGACAACCATTATCTGAACAGATGATTGACAGCCTAATTAAACACTTAGAAAAGACTGAAAATAATATTATTTATATATTATTATTTATATATTTAAAATATCTGAAACGAAACTAAAAACTAAAACTTTACAAAATCAAGAAGACATTTAATATATATATATATATATATATATACACACACACACACACACACACACTTATTTGAAACTTATTTTACGTACATTTTTATCCAACTTTACTTTCTTTTTAGATTTAATACTAAAATGATTAAAACTTAATAAAATTACAAATAATATAAAAATAAGTAAAAGTAAAATGAAAATAGAAAATGTAAAAAAAATCTATATTAACAAAAACTATAGTATATACAGTATATACAGGTGCATCTCAATAAATTAAAATGTCGTGGAAAAGTTCATTTATTTCAGTAATTCAACTCAAATTGTGAAACTCCATGAATCTCCATGTTTCTGTTTTCTTTTTTTTTCTTCTTGTGTTTATATTGCAAGTGCCAAAACCTTTACCAAGTTTCATACCATTCTGATGGAGTAAAATATGTTTAAAAACCAAAACGTAAAATTTTTCCGGTCAAAAATAACCAATCAGCACCAGAGGGTTAATGCTGCTGCAGAATCATTCGAGACATTAATGAGATCTCACCGGTACAGTGTGTTCTGTGTTCACTGCTCTGTGGTCTGTATATTTCCCTCGTTCAGTGTTGACAGAGAGCATTCTGGGAAGGCTTTAATGGCCACATGCCTTGATGGATGTGTGTTTCGACGGCCCTGCATCTCCTGGAAGAATGACTCCATACATCATGGTAATTGAGTCCGTCAAGACTCTGACTGCTGACGATTAAACGCTAAAAGCCCCGCAAATGAGCCGCTTCTGGGAAACAAAGACACTGTTTAGTTACTGCTGAGGATCAATTAGCCACCACTAATGAAATAATCAGACACTAGTGGGTCTTAACCAGCACAAAAACTCACTCATACTTAGTATACGGGCAGTTGTACTAAACAGCATACAATTAACATGCATACGAGTTTGGATCTGACTGTAAAATGCAACAGTTGGATTTATCTTTCTGGTCTTTCAGGTCTCATTTTCTCTGTTAAAATATAAATAACAACTGTCCTCTGTACCAGGTCTATATGAAGTAACTGTTACATTCAGGTCGTGTATGTGGGCGACTGTAGCATGTTGAATGAGAAACCACAAACCTCATAGCAACACCCTAGCAACGAGTCAAAACATCTTTGAAACCACATAACATCACCCTAGCAACCAGTCAAAAGATATTTTAAACTACATAGCAACAGCCTAACAACCAGTCAAAACTTCTTTGAAACCACTTAGCAACATCCTAGAGACCAGTCAAAACTCCTTTGTAACCACGTAGCAACACCCTAACAACCAGTCAAAACTCCTTTGCAACCACATAGGAACACCCTAACAACCAGTCAAAACTCCTTTGCAACCACATAGCAACACCCTGACAGCCAGTCAAAACTTCTTTGCAACCACCAGAACACCCTAGTGACCACTCAAAACACCATAGCAACCATCAAAATACCATAGAAACCACATAGCAAAAACCTAACAACCAGTCAAAACAACTTTGAAACTACATAGCAACAACCTAACAACAAGTCAAAACATCTTTGAAACCACATAGCAACACCTAAAACCAGACAAAACACATTAGTAACCACATAGCAACAGCCTAGCAACCACCAAAACACATTAGCAACCATATAGCAACATCTTAGCAATCAGTCAATACATCTTTGGAACCACATAGGAACACTCTAAAAACCAGTCAAAACACATTAGCAGCCACAGCAACACCCTAGCAACCAATCAAAATATTGCTGCAACCAGCAGAACACCCTAGCAACCACATAGCAACACCCTAACAACCAGTCAAAACACATTAGCAACCACATAGCAACACCCTAGCAACCACCAAAACAAATTAGCAACCATATAGCAACACCCTAGCAACCAGTCAATACATCTTTGCAACCACATAGAAAACCTTAAAAAAGCAGTCAAAGCATATTTGCAGCCACATAGCAACACCTTAGCAACCACCAGAACACCCTTGCAACCTCCAAAACACCCTGGTAACCAATCAAAACATTGCTGCAACCACCAGAAAACCCTAGCAACCACATAGCAACACCCTAACAACCAGTCAAAATACCTTTGCAGCCACCAGCACCAAAAGCTCACTCATACTCAGCACACAGGTCATAACTTTTGCATATGATTAACATTTTTTTCAACAAACTAAAGTTTGGATCTGAATGTCAAATGTAACAGTATATGAGCTTTATCTTTCTGGTCTTCCCAGTCTCAGTTTCTCTGTTAAAATATAAATATTCACCCCCTGCTGGACTATAATAACCCGACTGTGTTCAGTGTGGGTCTGTATGAAGTCAGCGTCACGTCCAGGTCAGCGGTAGTGAACGAGCACTGAATGAGCGCCCTGTTCACCAGACTCCCCTCTGAATAAACGTTTACACAAGTCCACGTGAGGATATATGAAGGCCTGTTTATTATTTATTTTCTTTAAGGAAGGAAAGAAAAGAAACACGACACCTCTTCCAGACTGATTAACCTTAAATCTGCAGGTTAACAGCTTTATGAGCAATCAAATGTATATTTGAGCATGAAGAGAGAACTGGAAATGGACACATAGGGCGAGATTATTGCCTCGGTTTGTCATGTTGTAGAGCATACAGGAGTCTAGACACTTATTATAACTCTAGTGTGCATCATAAAACAAACACAGTGTGTTATTGAGTCACTTTCCTATGTGCTCAGATACGGATGTTAAACATGGTCGGGTTGAAAAATCACAAAATGAAACCTCTTTAATATCTCAGCAATGAGACTGAACGGAGAAACAGAGTCTCTAGATGTTTTTATTTCTCTCACACACACACACACACACACACACACACACACACACACACACTCTCTCTCTCTTTCTCTCTCTCTCTCTCTCTCTCTCTCTCTATATATATAAATACAGTGGTGGATAAGCAGTCGAATGTGTTGGTCTGTGTTCTGCTCTCTTGCCTTATAAGGACTCGGGGTGATGTGGAGTCGTAGAGATCTGATCTACAACAGCAAATGGAAAACAGTCGCTAATCCTGAACTAACCAGGAGAACAGATACCTTACCTTCAGTCAACAGACTTCAGAACTAGCCCTGCTGAACTAGCACCAAATAATAAAATGTGTGCAACCTGTGCAACCAGTCAAAACACATTTCTAACCATCAGAACACCCTAGCAACCAGTCAAAACACCCAAGCTACCATACAGCAACACCCTAGCAACCACATAGCAACACCCTAGTAACCAGTCAAAACAGATTTATAACAACCATAATGCTCCTGCCACTAGTCAACACACATTTGCAACTACCAGAACACCCTAGCAACCACATAAAAACACCACAGCAATCAGTTAAACACCTCTGCAATCACCAGAACACTCTAGCAACCACATAGCAACACCCTAGCAACCAATCAAAACACCTCTGCAACCACCAGAACACCTTAGCAACCACATATCAACACCCTAGCAACCAGTCAAAATGCCTTTGCAATCACATAGCAATATTTGCAAACACATAGCAACGCCCTAACAACCACATAGCAACACCTTAGCAACCAGTCAGAAAAGATTTATAACCACCATAATACTCAACACACATTTGCTACTACCAGAACACCCAAGCAACCACACAGCAACACCCTAGCAACCACATAACACTACAGCAATCAGTTAAACACATTTGCAACCACCAGAACACTCTAGCAACCTCATAGCAACACCCTGGCAACCAGTCAGTGCAACAACCAGAACAGCCTAGAAACCACCTACCAATGGCCTAGCATACAATTAGAACTCCTTAGCAACCATATAGACATACCCTGGCAACCACCCGAAATACCATAACATTGTAGTAAACAGTTTTTATATAAAAACTATATTAGCTGTTGATGCTAGTGAAATAAGGGCCTTATATGCATAAATTATATATATATATACACACACACACACACACACACACACACACACACACACACACACACACACACATACATATATTCGATTCTGCAGAAAGTTTCCAGAAAAAAATATTTTGAAATAATTATATATTAATATAATTAACTGTATAATAATTATAATATAATAATTAATTAAATAACAATAATTATATATATTGTAAATAATGATTATTATTTCAAATAATTTAAGAATGTTATATGTATATATATATTATTATTTTTTTTTTTTCCCTAGGAAGATTTCCGCAAATAAGTGGCTTTTTCTGTATTTTGTCCATATTTGTAAATAACCATAATTGCTATTGTAGATGATGATAAATAATCTTATTTACAGAATCTAGTCACTTGTGGTCCGGCTCCGAAAACACTGTA
The DNA here is from genome assembly GCF_012432095.1 of Onychostoma macrolepis. Classification (NCBI taxonomy): domain Eukaryota; kingdom Metazoa; phylum Chordata; class Actinopteri; order Cypriniformes; family Cyprinidae; genus Onychostoma; species Onychostoma macrolepis. Next base: position 1,368,994 of record NC_081179.1, read on the forward strand.
TGATTCTTTCCCACAAGATCAAGATGAAAGGATGGAATCTGTCCGTCCTGCAAACTGTTGACGACACGTCTCACTTCCAGCTCAAAGAGGACTGAATCAGCCGAGTCTGAAACACTGGAGACAGACAGACAGGTGCTTCTCCAACCTCAAAACACATTCACGCTACATCAGGACCTCTCCTGTCTTCATTAAAACACTCAGCCAATCAGAAAGCTCAATGCACAGCTGCACTGTAATTCTGCACCAATGATATTTGACAGTGGGCGGCGCTAATAGCAAGACACGGCAGCAACCTGAAGCTTCACTTCTTGTCCTTGACTTCACATCAGCCGCTGATTTCATCTCCACTTAATGAGCCTCAACTCAACAATACACGATTTATGTTCTTGTTTAGACATATTTTGTACACCACAGCAAAACTCGCAGTGAAGTGAGAGAAAATGAGCCACAGATGTGCTGAATCTTCACAATATCTCCACACATCTGCACTGTAGAGACAATAGATATTGAGATATTTATACATACATATATACATAAAGATACAGATACAGTATATAGATAGATCAAATGAAATAAAAACCAAATTAGAAATCCTGAAAGAAAAAATGAAAGACAATCAGAATCCCCTGGATTTCCCAATCACAGTAAATGAGCTAACAGACAGACTACATGCACTGAAACCCAACAAGGCATGAGGCATTGATGGAATATTAAATGAAATGATCAAATACACAAATGACAAATTCAAAACTGCAATAACCAAATTATTCAACATTGTTTTGAGTGAAGGATATTTTCCAGACACCTGGAATCAAGGCCTAATTACACCCATCTTTAAACAAGGAGACAAGTTTGAGCAAAGCAATTACAGAGGCATATGTGTCAATAGCAACCTGGGGAAAATATTCTGTTCGATTATTAACATACGATTACAAAACTTTCTCAAAACCCACAAAATATTGGAAAAAAGTCAAATTGGATTTCTGCCCAAACACAGAACATCTGACCACATTTATACCCTCCACACTGTCATTGATAAGCACGTACACCAAAACAAAACCAAAATCTGTGCTTGCTTTATTGACTTTGAAAAAGCTTTTGATTCAATCTGGCATGAAGGACTCTTTCTAAAACTACTGGAAAACGGGATCGGAGGGAAAACCTTCGATCTAATCAGCACCATGTATAAAAACAATACATGTGCTGTAAAAATAGGGAACAAACGAGCATAATTTTTCTCTCAACGACGAGGAGTTAGACACTTTTACAGCTGGTGCTCACTACACCCGAACCAGCACAGCACAGCACAGTCCGGCCCAACCAACTCACACAGCTACACAAACACAACTACACCGCCTATTGGAAAGATGCCACTACAATACAAAAGAAGATGAGCTGTATTTACACCTGAAAAGAGACTACAAACCAGCAGAATACCTGAGCTGTGTAAAAGATCACAAATTAAGAAAGACACTAACGAAGTACAGACTGAGTGATCACGGTCTGGCTGTAGAGAGAGGACGACACGAGAACAGAGACGGTGTTCACTGTGCTCGCAGCAAGAGCTGGAAACAGAGGAACATTTCTTGCTGCACTGTGATTACTATCACAACATTACAGCTGCATATTTCCCCAAATTCCAACAAATGAAACCAAATTTTATGGCATTACCAAATGCAGAAAAATTAAGGCACATTTTAGGGGAAAATTACGAAATGATCACAACAGCAGCAAGATATGTATCAGCCTGCCACAAGCTAAGACTATCAGCCAGTGGACAAAACTGAAGCAAGATCATTTCTTACATGTTGCACAAATGTTTTTTATTTATTAATTATTTTATTTATTAATTATTATTATTATTATTTTAACAATTTCTTAAATATTTTTCTTGTTTGTGGAAAAAAAAAAGTATACATGTACATATTTACTTAATTATTTTACAGATCTATTCTTGTTCTATGTATTATATAATTGTTTGTTTCTTATTTATATAATGGACAATGCTTTGGCAATACTGTGCAAGTCATTCCAATAAAGCTCATTTGAATTGAATTGAATTGAATTGAAAGATCAAAAGTGACAGTAAAGACATTTATAATGTTACAAAAGTTTAAAATTAATGTTGTTCTTTGAATCCTGAAAAATAAAATGTATCAGTTTCCACAAAAATATTGTGCAGCACCACTGTTTTTTAACATTGATAATAATCAGAAATATTTCTTGAGCAGCAAATCAGCATATTGTTATGATTTCTGAAGATCATGTGACACTGAAGACTGGAGTAATGATGCTGAAAATACAGCTTTGATCACAGAAATAAATTACAGTTATTTTAAATTGTAATGATTTTTACTGTATTTTTGATAAAATTAATGCAGCCTTGGCGAGCAGATGATTATTATTATTATTATTATTTTTTGCAGCAGAACATTATTTTTATATTACATTTTTTTATTAATAATTATTAATTACATTATTTTTAACATTTATATAATATTTATATAGCATTACAACAATATATTTTAAATTATTTGTATTTTTATTTTAACTGGTTTCAATATTTTATTGTTTTTAACTAAGCTTTAGTAATTTTGTTGTTTGTTATTTTTAGTAGTTTTTGTTGTTTTAAAGGTCTATATGTACAGTATATTTTTTTTAAAATAAAAATGTATATAAAAAAGCAAAAACTATATAACTGTCCATATACTTTTTTTTAAATAATTATTATTTTTGTTTTAGTTATTTTAGTGCAATAAGTTTAACTAAACTAAAATGAGGAACTAGCTGAAAAAAAGTATTTTGTTCTATTTCTATTTTTTTTGTGTGTGTGTGTTTTTAGTATTAGTTATGATAACGCCCCTGTCCTGTGTGAGATCTCATCTGTGTATGATGAAGCGCAGCAGGTCCCGCTGTGTTCGGTGTCCCGGAGCAGCTTCACGACAGCTGGCCCTCGAAGCGCTGAGTCCGGAGCGGGACCCCTCAGGTCTGCTCTCAGCGTGAGGGTCTTTCTGCTGCTTTAAAGCCCCTTAATCCCCATCAGATTAACCTGCGGGGGGAAACGGCCCGATGCTCTCTATTTACACCACATACGGCCTCATAAAACCAAAAGACGCCTCATTAAGAGCTGCTGATTTCTGCCTGAAGGCAAACACTCAGATCTGTGGAGGAATCATCTTTTCATAACATGTTTATGGCAGCCCTGTTGACCTCCAAACTGACTTTAAATAGAAATATTTAACTAGCTGTTTACCAAGAACCAATAAACCACTTTTTAATGTCAACTAAACTCAAATCAATCAATAAATGGTGTAGGATTTACTTTCAATTTTGATTTTGCTAGTAAATTTAACCAATAATTAACCAAGTCACACATGGAATTAAACATGAAATTGTATTTTCTTGTAAAACGTACTCCAATGATATTCAAAAAATACATTTTTACAGTGTATATGCACTGCAAAAATCATTATTAAGCCATATTTTTGCCTTATTGTCCAGTAAAAATTTATAAAGCCTAAAGCAAACTTTATAGTTTTTATAAAGGGTAAAATCTGTAGAATTATGTGGAATGAATTACAGTTTGGTAACGTTGTGGTAAACAGGTGAGACTATTAGATTAAAACCAAGATTTAGATCAAAGCATATTTAATATTTAATAATCAAACATACAATGAGCCAGTGTTATCAAGGATATACTAGTTAACTACATCTAAAACTAAAAGAAAACATTTAAATAAATGTTTGAAATAGAATAAACATTAACTGAAATAAAGTTTAGTTTAAATACTAAAGTATCTAACAGTAAATAAACTGAAACTGATACATACAAATAAATAACAAGTAAAATAATACAATTATTATAAACGCAGATGTATAATAAAAATGCATTGTATTATAATTTATTTATTATAATAAAGATTTATATATGACCATATGTTTATTTATTCAATTTATATATTATTTTAATTGTGAAGAATTTATACATCATGGTAGCTTTTTTATACTGATTTTAATTCAAATGTGTTATTTGTTTTTGAGTAATAAAACATAAGAACTGTCACACACACACACACACACACACACACACAAATGTATAATAATAATAATATATAAATAATACCATGATGTATAAATTCTTTACAATTTAAATAATATATAAATCTTACTAAGTAAATATATAACGAACATAAAAAAATGGCAAAAACTCAAGAAAATTACAAAAACTTGATCTAAAATTCATGTGAAAACGGATGACAAAATTAAAATGATATAAAAGTAAAAACATAATAAAAATGTGAACAGAAACGATACTAAAACAGCACTGCTCTGGGCATTTCCGGGATCACAACACAATCCCAAAAGCCATTAAGACGTTGATGAAGTTTGAATGTAAATCGTCGCTGCATATGATTCTGTTATAACGCACAGGACAGGACCTCCTCAAACTGCTGCTTTCAATCTGATTGTGTGTATCCGAGGCGGTTGGTCTTTCCTGGGCTCCTCTGACGTGACTGTGATTGCTCTTGAGGAAAGAGGAATGCTGATTGCTGGATTTCTGCAGGATTACAGCGTTTATTGGCTGGAGTAAGTGGATTCTGGTGTGTGCTGTAAGTAGAAGCAGGTGCTGGTCCTTCAGCGAACACTGTTTTACTGTACGTACACATTGTGTTTGCACAGTTTCACTTACTCATGTGTTCTCCATTTCACCTTTCTCTCCTCTTGACGTCTGTCCACAATCATCCGGCCAGCGTCAAATCCGTCTGATTGTTTGTTCAGAAAGAGCTGATGATCTTATCCAATAAAGAGCAAATTCACATATATGTAAAATATTGCTAAAGTCTGCAAGTTTAACATATGATATTCATATTTAAGTTAAAATATGCTTGTTCACACAGGTCTCCCATATGGCAAAAATTATACATTTTTTCTGGCCAAAATATATTTGAACATATGTTGCAAACAGTGAAGCTCAATTCATTAAAATAAAACAATACATTAAATAAACAAAATAAATGAAAAATATATTCATACACCAAAATATATTTCTAAATGTATTTCAGGGGCAAGAAAATACATTTCCAATCTTACAATAGCCTATATTTGGGCTTTATTCATTATTTACTTTTATACAAATGTGTCATATGTTCTTATGGATTATAGACAACAAATAAAGTTTTATGATGTATATGTGTCACAGATCCGCCCACAGCATCATCCACACCAACCACCTACACCCGTTCGCAATCACCGGAGTACTGATTACCACCTGTCATCACTTACCTGCTCGCTATATCAAGTCACTCACCACAATCCTGCGTTGGTTGGTATCAAGGTCGTAAGCCTGGCTCACTTCCCTACTCACCTCTTGGATTGCCTGGATCCTCCGTCCTGTAAGCCTCACCGACCGACCTATCACAAAAGTGTCACTTTGAGTTGGACGAAGTCACTGAGTTAAAGGACCCCTTTGTTTTAAGTTACGCTTTGTTTGAAATCCTTCGGGATCAGTTTATGTTTGTGGAAGGAAATAAAAGAAGTGTGTTCCCACTAACCCTGTGTTTGCCTCTCCGTCCAAACCTGACAGAATACCAACCCCTCAAAAGGAGTAATTGGACGTTGTTAAACTGAGATGGAAGACCAAGCTCTTCCAACACCGGACCCATTCACCGAACTAGTTCACGCCTCCGCCAAGCCCTCCAGCCTCCTCCGCCATCCCATCTCCTTCCGGGTGCCCAATGGCCAAACCTACCCTCTACTCCGCGATGCGGCCACCTGTAGTGGCTTCTTGCTTCAGTGTTCCCTGTACTTTGAGTTTCAACCTCACCAATTCCTGAACGATCGGGCAAAGATAGCTTTCATCATGTCCCTGCTGTCCGGAAGAGCCCTACAGTGGGCTGAGGCGCCTGAATTCACACAGCCCGTCGTGCGGTCACTGGGTGCCTTCACCGACCATTTCAGTGAAGTGTTCAGCCATACAGCCTCCTCCATCTCCGCTCACGAAGAGCTCTTTCAGTTACGACAAGCCAACATGTCCATCCATGATTACACCGTAAGATTTCGCACTCTAGCCGCCGGCAGTGGGTGGAACGAGACAGCACTTCGCCGCCTATCGACGGGGTCTTGCACCCTCCATAAAACAGCAGATGTCTGTTATTGAAGACTCAGTGGGCTTGGAGGGCTTTCTCCAGAAATCGCTGCACATTTCACAACAGTTAAATGCTTGTCGCTCGGAGACTACCCCAGCAACCACCTCACAAGGATCGGTCCCACTTGTACCGGAACCCATGCAGGTGGACCGGTACCACCTATCTCCGGAGGAACGGGCCCGCCGGAGAACCCACAATCTTTGTATGTACTGCGGCTCGGGAAGTCACTCCCTGGTAGCCTGCCCCGTTCGCCCCGCGAACTCCACGGTGAGTACGGTCCATCTTCACCCTGATGTTTCCAAGATTCCACATAGTGATGCTCTAATCATTTACCTGAACCGATCCTTTCCAGTTAAAATCCTCATTGACTCCGGAGCCGCCGGAAATTTCATCTCTTCGGCCAGCCTCCTTCAACTCCAACTACCCCGGCTCCGGAGTACTACATCCTACCGGATTTCCACCATACAAGGCAAACCGTTGAGCAAAGGGCTGGTACGCCACCACACTCCAGAGGTCACGCTCCGCGTTGGACACTTTCACGAGGAACAAATCTCCTTTCTTATCTTGGAGGAAGCCATTGTGGATGTGGTGCTGGGTCGTCCCTGGCTCGTAAAACATCATCCAGACTTGCATTGGAGTTCGGGAGAAATCCTTCGTTGGAGTGCTTCCTGCTTTGAAAAGTGTCTCCCCAGTCTCCCGGTACCGCCAGTCCGTACCATCTCTCCCACTCAACTCCACCACCGTGAGAGAGCCCTACCACACTTACCTCGGTCAAGATTCCCAGAGCCTACCTCCCTTACCAAGACGTGTTCAGCAAAACGGCCGCCACTGCCTTCCTCCGCACAGACCCTGGGACTGCACCATTGACCTGTTACCCGGGGCCAAACTGCCTAAAGGTCACGCCTATCCCTCTCAATCCCGGAACGCATCGCCATGGAAGAATATGTGAGAGAGGCGCTACAGCAAGGGTTCATCCGTCCCTCCACATCTCCCGCAGCCTCCAGTTTCTTCTTTGTCGCCAAGAAGGACGGGGCCTCCGCCCATGTATAGATTACAGAACGCCAACGCACAAACAGTCAAATTCGCCTATCCCTTACCACTGGTCCCAGCTGCCTTAGAAGAACTTCGTGGGGCCCGAAGCCACCAAACTCGACCTCCGCAGCGCCTATAATTTAATCCGAATACGGAAAGGAGATGAATGGAAGACAGCCTTTATCACGCCCACCGGCACTACGAATATCAGGTTATGCCGTATGGCCTTCGAACTCTCCATCAATATTTCAGAACTTCATGAACGAGATCTTCCGGGACATGCTCAACCGATTCACCCTCATTTATATCGATGACATCCTGATCTACTCTTCCACCCTCGAGGAGCACCAAGACCATGTTACCCAAGTTCTCCAACGCCTCCGCCAGCATCAACTGTATCTCAAGCTCGAAAATGTGAATTCCATCAAACAAAGATCCATTTCTTGGGATACATCATCGACGCGATGGAGTACAAATGGATCCAGCCAAGGTGAAAGCCGTAAAGAATTGGCCACAACCATCTTCTATCAAGGAGCTCCAACGGTTCCTCGGGTTCGCCAACTTCTATCGACGTTTCATAGCCCATTATAGCCATCTGTCAGCTCCTCTAACCTCTCTCCTCCAAGGAAAACCGAAATCCCTTACCTGGACGCCTCAAGCGATGCAAGCCTTCCAAAGGTTAAAGTCCTCCTTTGCACCGCCCAACACTCACCCATCCAAACCCCAATCAACGCTTCGTGGTGGAAGTGGATGCTTCGACGGTGGGAATTGGCGCGTCTTGTCGCAGCTAAAAGGCGAACCTCCAGTGCTTCACCCTGTGCCTACTTCTCCAAGAAGATGTCCCCAGCAGAACAAAACTACGACATCGGGAACCGCGAATTACTGGCAATCAAACTAGCACTGGAGGAGTGGCGGCACTGGCTAGAAGGCGCACAACATCCGCTTGAAGTGATTACTGACCACAAAACCTCCAGTACCTTCGCGAAGCCAAGCGCCTAAACCCCGACAAGCCCGCTGGGCCCTTTTCTTCACTCGATTCAAATTCACTATCACCTATCGCCCCGGCCACAAGAACCTCAAGGCCGATGCTCTGTCCCGCCTGCACCAGCCCGACCCATCACCCGAACATCCAGAACCAGTCCTGCCACCCAAAATATTCGCTTGCCCCATCATATGGAAGGTGGATGACCAGATCCGTGCTGCCACTCAATCTGAGCCTGCTCCGCCGGGAGTTCCAGAGGAAGCTGTACATACCAGCCACCTTCCGCCTCCCCTTCTGGACTCTCTACACACGCCTCCGGGATCCGCCACCCGGCCACAACGCACTCTCTCGCTCCTTCGAACAAGTACTGGTGGCCCAACATGAACCAGGACGTTGCCCGTTACGTCCGAGGCTGTGCCGCCTGTGCCATCACCTCGACCCCCGTCACTTGCCCGAGGAAAACTGGTCCCCTGCCGATCCCACGCCGCCCTGGTCCCATATCGGAGTTGACTTTGCCACAGACCTACCACCCTCCAACGGATCTACCACCATTCTCGTTGCGGTCGACCGGTTCTCTAAGGCCTGCAAATTGATCCCCTTACGAGGATTACCCACAGCCCTCGAAACTGCGGAAGCTCTCTTCCAACATGTCTTCCGGAACTTTGGCCTGCCGAAGATATTGTCTCCGACCGAGGGCCTCAGTTCACTTCCAGGGTCTGGCGTAGTTTCTTCCGGCTACTGGGAGTCTCTGTCAGTCTGTCCTCCGGTATCACCCACAGACCAACGGCCAAACGGAACGGAAAATCCAGGAGATTGGGCGCTACCTGCGCGCCTATTGCCATCGCCACCAGGACCACTGGAGCAAGTACCTACCCTGGGCCGAGTACGCCCAAAACTCACTGCGGCAAGAAACTACCGGTCTCACCCCATTTCAATGCTTGTTAGGATTTCAACCTCCGCTCTTCCCTGGACCGGAGAGCCTTCCAAGTCCCGGCGGTTGACTTCTGGTTTCGAGAGAGCGAAGAGTGTGGGACACGGCGCATGTCCATCTCCAGCGGGCAGTACGGAGGCACAAAAGACATGCAGATACCCATCGCGCCGCCACGCCCCTATACCGTCCGGCGACCGAGTCTGGCTCTCCACTCGGGATATTCGCCTCCGCCTGCCCTGCAAGAAGCTAAGCCCTCGCTATGTCGGTCCCTTCCCTATAATAAGACGGATAAACGAAGTCACCCACGAGCTCCAGCTCCCAGCAACTTACCGCATTTCACCTACCTTCCATGTATCCCTATTAAAACCGCTCACTAATCCCGTTCTCCCTCCTTCCGCAGAGCACGGCACCTCCTCCTCCCGAGGCCGACCCCAGTGGGACCATCTACAGAGTCGAAGAAATCCTAGACTCCCGTCGACGGGCGGCCGACTCCAATACCTGGTGGATTGGGAGGATTCGGCCCGAAGAGAGATCATGGGTAAACCGAGAGGATGTACTGGACCCCTCGCTTCTTTCCGACTTCCACCGGTCGTACCCCGACCGCCCTGCCCCAAGAGGACGTGGTCGCCCTCGCCGTCGGTCCCGGGCGCCAGGAGACGCCCGTGGGGGAGGGGGTACTGTCACAGATCCGCCCACAGCATCATCCACACCAACCACCTACACCCGTTCGCAATCACCGGAGTACTGATTACCACCTGTCATCACTTACCTGCTCGCTATATCAAGTCACTCACCACAATCCTGCGTTGGTTGGTATCAAGGTCGTAAGCCTGGCTCACTTCCCTACTCACCTCTTGGATTGCCTGGATCCTCCGTCCTGTAAGCCTCACCGACCGACCTATCACAAAAGTGTCACTTTGAGTTGGACGAAGTCACTGAGTTAAAGGACCCCTTTGTTTTAAGTTACGTTTTGTTTGAAATCCTTCGGGATCAGTTTATGTTTGTGGAAGGAAATAAAAGAAGTGTGTTCCCACTAACCCTGTGTTTGCCTCTCCGTCCAAACCTGACAATATGAATGTATTTTCTTGGACTGAAATATTTGGAGGGCAAATTATATTTTGAAGTGCTTTTAAAAGAATATATTAAATATGTTTTCAAGTATGTATATATAAAAAGGCCAAAAAAATATATTGGAAGAAAATATATTTTGAAATTTTTGGGGGCATTTTTTCTATATTAATTTTTTTTTATTTTTTTTTGCTATATGGCTGAAAGTACCAGTGTATCTGAACTTTTAGTCATTAAGTCTGCTTAAAGAAACAGTTTGAACAAGAATGATTATTCTGTTTACTCTCACGCTCTTCAAACACATGTGGTTTTACTTCATGCAGCACAAAACGAGAAATGGTAAAGAATTCAATGACAGTTCATGGAGATCATGTCAGTCAAGCTCTGAAAAAGATATTTTTTTGAAAAAGACAAATAACCATAACAGTGTAACAAAAGGGCAATTTTTCAAAATGCGATAAAGACAGGATCAAGACTGCAATAATCAGAACTGATGCAATAATGAAACACTGAAGCAAGTCTGACTCATTTTAGTGAATCAGTTCATTCAGATGATTCATTAACAGATCACTGATTCATTTCACCTTTTTTGAGGGAACGATTGAGTTAAATGCTGTTGTTAGTCATAAATACATTTCCATTACTGCCACCACAATTTAGATGTTTCTGTATAATAAAAAAATATTTTGATGGCAGAACAACATATTTCATAGTTAAAACAGCCTACTTTTAAAAAGGTTTCAAGTAGCTTGTTTTTAATAAGAGTAACTGCCAAAAATGATGTTCTTCCTGAGTTTTTTGTTGTTTTCCAGTACAAAACATTCTTAAATCAAGATATATTTACTTCAGAAGCAAAATGGCGTTCCTGAAAAATTGTATCAAAATGAAATGAATTTTTGCTTAAACAAAAACAAATATCTGTCAGTGGGGTCAGAGAAATAAACGTCTTTCAAAGGGAAAACAGTTTTGAGTATAGGCTAAACTCAAATTTTGACACATTTTCCAGAAAACAAGATTTAATATTTCATGTCATTTTGCATCTCAAGTAAATATCGATGTGAGAAAATGTAGATACTTGTATTGAAAAACAAGACAAAAATACTGAGGAAGAACATGTTAAGTTTGTGAAACCAGTTCTAAAGAAGCTTCTTCAACATTATTTAAGGACAGGCGTTATTGATAGGCCTGTGTGGTTTATATTCCCTAAGATACAGTGTCTTAATATAGTCTGCATGGAAGTGCATCAATAAATCAGAGAATCATAAACTCAATCCGTCCGTCAAACGGCAGGAACTCCAGTTTGAACAGGAAGATTTTTAATGTTTTAAAAGAAGTCTCTTCTGGTCATCAAGCCTGCATTTATTTGATCCAAAGTACAGCAAAAACAGTAAAATTTTGAAATATTTTTACTATTTAAACTAACTGTTTTCTATTTGAATATGTGTTAAAATGTAATTTATTTCTGTGATGCGCAGCTGTATTTTCAGCATCATTTCTCCAGTCTTCAGAGTCACATGATCCTTCAGAAATCATTCTAATATGCTGATTTGCTGCTCCAAAAAAACATTTTTTTATTATTATGTTGAAAACATAATTTTAGGTAGAATTAAGTAGATTTTTTTCAGGTTTCTTTGATGAATAGAGCTTTTCTCTGAAATAGAAATCTTTTGTAACATTATAAATGCCATTCTCATCACTTTTGATCAATTCAAATCATCCTTGCTAAATAAAAGTATTAAATTCTATAATCCCCCCCCCCCTCCCAAAAAATTTCACATAAATGCTGATCTTTTGATCTCTCTATTCATCAAAGTATCCTGAAAAAATTTACTCAACTGTTTTAATACAGTTAATATAATAATAAAAAAAGTTGAGCAGAATGATTTCTAAAGGATCATGTGACTGGAGTAATGATGCTGAAAATTCAACTTTGATCACAGAAATAAATTACATTTTAAAATATATTCAAAGAGAAAACAGTTATTTTAAAAGGTAAAAACATTTGAAAATTTTACTGTACAATTTTTTTTTGATCAAATAAATGCAGGCTTGGTGAGCAGAAGAGACTTCTTTAAAAAAAACAAAAAAACATTAAAAATCTTACTGTTCAAAGACTGGTAGTGCATGTGTGTGTTTAGGATTGTTTACAGAAAGGTCTGCATGTCTTTGAACGTCAGCGAGAATCAGCGCTCGATCTTGTTTTGTGTCTCCGGTGTAACGGAGGAAGTCCGAGGGTGGCCCGGGTGAAGCGGGTCTGGGTGCTGCTCTATAAAAAGAAACGTCAGATCAGTTCCACCAAACAGATTTTATCTCGTGGCAACACTTAGTGTGTCCTTGCCAAGCTATTTTCTGTCGTCTCCTGAGGCACATTCCCGCTTAAAGCTGTTCCTGCTTAAAGCTACAGGAATAGCGTCTCAGGAACGTGATAAACAAAAGCGCATCTGACAGTAAACAGATAACAGACCGAACCGGCCTAACATGAGGTGCTGGTCTTAGCTGGTTTGAGCTGGTCTGAAATCTCAGAACTGTACATCTGCAAATATAACATTTAAGTTAAGGTTAAAATAAAGATTAATTCAATCCAATTTAATAATATATTAGTGCTGTCAACCGATTAATCGCGATTAATCGCATCCAAAATAAAAGTTTTGTTTACATAATATATGTATGTGTACTGTGTATATTTATTATTTATATATAAATACAAACCCACGCATGTATATATTTAAGAAAAATGTTATATCGGTATATTAAATATATATATAATATAAATTATTTAAATATAAATATATACATGTAAATATTTTCAAAATATATACATGCATGTGTGTGTATTTATATATATACACACATAATAAATACACACACACATATATTACATAAACAAAAACTTTTATTTTGGATGCGATTAATCGGTTGACAGCACTATAATAAATAAAACTATAAAATAAAAGTTTAAAAAGTGCGAAATAAAACTAATTACTACTATTAATACAGACATTATCGTATTTACATTCGCATGGAACTAACAGGTGTCTGTTTGTATATCAGCTTTTATTTTATGACTTAAAATGTGGCTTATATAATCAGACTAAAATAAAACTAAACAAATAGAAATAAACAAATAATAAATAAAATAATAAAATGAATGTTTAAAAACAGTTCAATAGTAATAATAATAAAATACATTTAAGTTCAATAAATAATAAAATTAATTATTGATTATATGAATAATCTAGATATCACAATTTATATAGATTTAATAGGTATTTGTGTATATCAAGGTTTATTTTAAGACTTAAAATGTGGCTCATTCAATCACATTCAAATTACATAAAAATAAAAATCAATACATAAATCAATAAATACAAATATGATATAAATAAAATAATAGTTTTTATAGTGCAATAATAATATGATACGATAGACCAAAATTCAATAAATAATTATTAATGATCATATTAGTAATATCACAAAAGACAATTTATAGGCCTACAGAATTAATAGGTAATAATAATAATAATAAACATTTAATCATTTGAAAACTATAATTTGATCAAATACACCAAATTACAATCAATAAGTAAATTAATTAATGATAATGTAATAATATAGATATCACAATAAGACAATTTATATAGAATTAACAGGTGTTTGTGTGTACATCAACTTTTATTTTATTGTATTTAACTTTAAATGTTGCTCATCCGATCAGATTAAAATAAAACATAATACTAATAAAATAATAAATTAAATAAAAATGAATACTAATAAAATATAAATAAATTCAAATTAAATCAGTTTAGCATTAACAGTTATTAACAGTTCAGTAATAATAATTTGATTAAAATACCAAATTTCAGTAAATAATTAAATGAATTAGTGATAATGATATATAATGTAGATAATATCATGACAAGACAATTTATAATTCACAGTGTGCATATGTCTAACAGCTTTTAATTGCAAATGTGGCTCATCCAAGCAGATTTTAAAACCAAAACTATTCCATTGTATAATTCAAGTTGTATCGCTGTCTCATATTTACTGCATTAAACGCATCCCAGCTGAGTTATTGGCCGCTGTCGCTGTCTATCAGCGTCTATCCAAGTCTAATCAGCAAACGACAATCAAAATTAGCGAGTGAAATCAGGAGCTTGACCTCTGACCTCCTCTGATCTATGATGCGCTGCTCGCTGTATGAGTTACAGACGAGGTTAACGGAGGGTCAGAGAGCCAAAAAACAGGCCGCAGATAAGAGTGTTTACTCTGGAGCGGCTGCAGGGGTCACAGAGGTCACAGAGGTCACACTGACGGCCATGATTTCAGCTCTTTGAAATGGAAACATGCCGCTGGTGACCCTCCAAAACACACTAAACCACTATCATCAGACTTAATTTAGACTCTTACAGACTGTAACAACATTTATACAAGTCGTTAAATCAAGGTCTCATCACCCTGAAAACGGATTTTACTGCATTATTTTGCAATAATGACTGTCTGACGGTATATTATGCCATTTAATATCAAACGTTCATGAAATACAGATGATGTGTAATAAGCGTAAATGGCTATAATGTGAAGAAATGATAAATTATACACAGTTTAGAATAAAATAATAGAATAAATAAATAATAGAATAGATAAATAATAGAATAAATAAAATAATAAAATCGTTTACAAAAGTAAAAAGTCAAGCAAAAGATATTCAAGCTATTCAAATGCTTATATTAATTCAAAGCAAAACAATAAAATAAAGAAAATTACGCAATGGAATGCAATCCACTGCATGAAAAAAAATAAAATAAAAAAAATAAATAAAATAAAATAAAATAAATAAATAAAATAAAATAAAATAAAATAAAATAAAATAAAATAAAATAAAATAAAATAAAATAAAATAAAATAAAATAAAATAAAATAAAATAAAATAGTTCAGAAGTAGAAAGTTAATTCAATGCAAAACAATAAAATAAATAGTAAAATATACAATGCTATACAATAAAATAAAATAAAATAAAATAAAGCCATTTAAGTGCTTATTAATTCAAAAGTAAAGTAAAATATGCAATGGAATGCAATGAAATAAGAGTTCAGAAGTCAAAAGTTAAGCACAAAATAAAAGCAATTCAAATGCTTATATTAATTCAGTGCAAAACAATAAAATAAAAAGTAAAATACGCAATGGAATACAATATAGTGCAATAAAATTAAAATTAAAATATGGTTCAAAAATAGAAATTCAAGCACAAGAAAAACTACACAAATTCAAGTGCTTGCATTAATTTAATGCAAAACAATAAAATGAAAGTTAAATATATAAAAAAGTAAAATATGCAGTCACAATGCAGTGCAATAAAGTAAAATAAAATAATTAGATCATTAAATGACACCACTGACACAAGTATTACTAAGAAGAAACATATAATAATATTAATTAACAAAAGCCTTTAACTTGTTAAAACAAACAAACATTTACCCCCGGTTTCACAGACAAGGCTTAAGCCTAGACCCAGACTAAAATGTAAATCTGAGTTGTTTCAACTGAAATAAACTTGCACTGACTGGTCTTAAAATATATCAATGCCTTTGTTTTGTCTCAAGAATGTTTCTGTCTAAGGCACATTTATAAAAATTACTTAAATGTCCTAACTGAACTATGGCCTAATCCTGGCTTAGTCTAAGCCCTGTCTGTGCAACCAGCCCATAATATAAAAACAAGGTTCAAAAGTAGAAAGTCAAGCACAAAATGAAGCCATTCAAGTGCTTGCATTAACTTGACACAAAAACAATCAAATGAAACTACTAAGAAACATGTATAATATTAATCAACATAAGTATTTATCTTGTCAATGGAAAGCATCCTGGCCATTTTTGTGTGCGCTGTCCCTTTAAGAACGAAGAGCAGCACAGGAGTTGATTACAGCTGTACGTCTGATATTCAGAGGAGCTTGTGAGTGATTTGTGTGGATTTGAACAAGCACTTTGAATGTAAGCCTCCAAATGTCCCATAATCATCCGTGACCTCAGCTTCACCTGCGCTGTGAACCGCTGGCAGATTTCTGAGCCATATTCAGCTCTCAGCACACATTATGAGCCGCACATGGAGGGATTCACACCATTCATGATCAGACAAACTCTAAAATCACAGAGAAAACACTCATTTCATCTGCTAACAGGATCATGTTGAGCTGTTCAGTGTCATTCTGTGGCACCAGCAGCTCCAACCTGATTTGCTGTAATTACGTCTGTCATTGGTCAGTCAAACAGACAGTTCCGCCTCCAAACTCATGTCATTGGTTGAGTCAGCTGATATGTCAGGATGCTCAAATACAGATTAATGGTCAAAGTCAGTCATCAGGAAGTCAAATTAACTTTTGCAATGGATCTACAGTGTGCATATGATGACCTACGCAGGCAGCACATTAAATGACTGAGAAGCCACTTATAAGACTGCATATATTGTGAGTTAGACAGATATGTAGAAGCATGCAATACATTTCAATAAATAAAATAAATAAATAAATAAATAAAGTACTCAGATAAAGCCAATCAAGTGTAAAAATGAAATGAAATACCACAAAATAAAATTAAAATAAATAGCTTCAAACAGGAAAAAGTCAAGTTCTACAATATGGTCAGCATTAATAACAACAATAATAAAGTAAAATATGCCATTCAATGCAATGCAGTAAAAAAAAAAAAAAAGGTTCACATGTAGTGAAAAACTAAAAGCTACTCAAGTGCTTGCATTGATTCAATGCAAAACAATAAGATTAAGTTAAATATGCAATGCAATGCAATAATAAAATAAAATAAAGTAAAGTAACAAAATAAATATATTGTAGACTAGAAAGTAAAGCACTAAGATGAAGCCACTGCTAAATGCTGGAAAAATCAGATTCCCGTCCTGTTTGGAGCGCGGCCTGGAGCTGAACTCTGGATACGGCCACACATCCTCTCCCTCCATCTGTGTGATTTGATTTGCTGGGATCAGCAGAAGTTTAGTGCGTTCCCAAAGCTTTACTCTGGCTCTTGGCCTCGGCAGTCCAGGCCTTCAAACACGTCACAATCTGAGAGCTTCTGACAAACTGTAGAAGTGTTTGAACGCGATGTCTATCTCTCATGCACAGAAACGGACGGATCGCTTTAGTACAGTCCAGAGAGAGCGAGTCTGTCATACATGAAGGTTTGGGTGCAATGTGATACTGCTTAAAAACATGAAAGATCGCTGTGTGTTTGCTTTCAGTTTAACAGAGCTTGAGTGAGAAACGCTTCAGCCTCCGGGGAGGTTGTTCAAACAGCACTGGAGAAAAGCATTATTACCAGAAATGAGAAAGATTGTGCTTCGTCAGTTTAAAGACCACCATAAAAACACTTCAGAAACACATATAAAACCTTCAGAGTTCATACAGTACATAAAAAAAAAAAAATCATAAATAGCATGGCCATAAGTTGGCTTTGTACAGAAAGTTTCAAGTTAATTGCATTAAGTTCAAAAATAGAAAGTCAAGGACCTAGATGATGCCATTCGAGTACTTTCATTAATTCAATGCAGAATAATAAAATAAAGTTAAATATGGAAGCCAATACAATGCAGTTCAACAAAATAAAATAAAAATATTTTTAAAAATATAAAGTCAAGTAAAATAAAGTAATAAAGTAAAATATGATCTAAAAATGAAACAAAAATATTTTTAAAAATATAAAGTCAAGAAAAATAAAGTAAAAAAAAGAAATAAAAAATATATAAAATAAAATAAAAAATATTTTTTAAATGGAAAGCAAAATAAAGTAATGAAATAAAGTAAAATTTGATATAAAAATAAACAAAATTCTAAAAATAGAACGTCAAGCAAAAAAGTAACACATGCAACGCAAAGCAATAATATAACAAATAAAAAAAATATTATTTTATTAAAATACAAAGTGAAGCACAAAGTTGAAGCCATTCAAGTGCTTGAATTAATTTAATGCAAAACAATAAAATAAAGTAAAATATGCAAGCAATGCAATTCAATAAAATAAAATAAAAAAAACTTTTTCAAAAATAGAAAGTCAAGCACTAAGATGCCATTCAGGTGCTTGCGTAAATTCAATGCAAAACAATAAAATCAAGTAAAATACGCAAGCAATGCAATGAAATAAAAATAAAATTTACATTTACATTTACATTTACATTTATTCATTTAGCAGACGCTTTTATCCAAAGTGACTCACAATTGAGGAATACAATAAGCGATTCATTATAAAAAGGCAAACAGACACAGGAAGTGCTTGTAATACAAAGTTTCAAGCATTGTTCAAAGCAAATACTAGCTAGACAGGGAGAGGTTAAGGAAAGAGAGCAAAGGTTTTTTATGTTGTTTTTTTAAAGATGAAGTCAAGTGATGACGGAAGAAATTAGTTTTCAGGTGTTGCTTGAAAATTGTCAGGGAATCAGCATTCTGGATAGGGGTGGGAAGATCGTTCCACCAGCTAGGAACGGTGAATGAAAACGTTCTGGAAAGTGATGTTGTGCCTCTCTGTGATGGTACCACGAGGCATCACTCACTCGCAGATCTCAGACTTCTGGAGGGGATGCAGATTCTCATAAGTGAGTGGAAGTAGGAGGTTGCTGAACCTGTGGTTGTTCTATATGCAAGCATCAGTGTCTTGAACTTGATGCGAGCTGCAGCCGGGAGCCAGTACAGGGAGATGAAGAGAGGTGTGACATGGGCCCTTTTGGGCTCGTTAAAGACCAGTCGTGCCGCTGCATTCTGAATCATTTGTAGAGGTTTGATTGTGTTTGATGGAAGTCCAGCCAGAAGAGCATTACAGTAGTCCAGCCTAGAAATGACAAGGGCCTGGACAAGAAGTTGTGCAGCATGCTGTGTAAGGAAGGGCCTGATCTTTCTGATGTTGTGCAGAGCAAACCAGCAAAACCGAGCAGTTTTTGCAATGTGGTCTTTGAAAGTCAGCTGGTCATCAAAGATTACACTAAGATTTCTGACTGAACTTGATGGGGTTATTGTAGAAGAACCTAGCTGAATGGTGAAATCATGCTGTAGAGCTGGAGTGGCAGGGAAGACAAGAAGCTCAGTCTTTGCCAGATTGAGCTGAAGGTGATGTTCTTTCATCCATGCCGAGATGTCCGCCAGGCAGCCTGAGATCCGTGCAGCTGCTGTTGGATCATCTGGTTGAAATGAGAGATAGAGCTGTGTGTCATCAGCGTAGCAATGGTAGGAGAAGCCATGTGCCTGTATGATGGGACCCAGTGATGTAGTGTATGTGGAGAAGAGGAGGGGTCCAAGAACCGATCCCTGAGGAACCCCAGTGACCAGTGTATGTGCTTTGGATACCTCTCCTCCCAGGCCACCCTGAAAGACCTACCAGTGAGATAGGATTCAAACCAGCGAAGTGGAATCCCTGTGATGCCGAGTGATGAGAGGGTGGACAGGAGGATCTGATGATTCACAGTTTCAAAAGCAGCAGATAGATCCAGCAGAACTGATGATTTGGAATCAGCTTTTGCAATCCACAAGGCTTCAGTGGCTGAAAGTAGCGCAGTCTCAGTTGAATGTCCACTCCTGAAACCTGATTGGTTAGCATCCAGTAGGTTATTCTTTGAAAGAAATGAGGATAACTGGTTGAAAACAACAAGTGTTTTCTCTATGAATGGAAGGAGAGAGACAGGTCTGTAGCTATCTGTAAGAGAAGTGTTTAATGTGGGTTTTTTGAGCAGTGGAAATGAATGAAATTAAATTAAATTAGAAGGTCAAACATGATGAGGCCACTCAAGTGGAGAATGAAAACAGTATTGAAGCAACATATTACAATGATTAAGACAGATAAGTGACCCTGGAGCACAAAAGCAGTCTTAAGTCGCTGGGGTATATTTGTAGCAACAGCCAACAATACATTGTATGGGTCAAGATTATCCATTTTTTCTTTTATGCAAAAAATCATTAGGATATTAAGCAAAGATCATGTTCCATGAAGATATTTTGTAAATCCATACCGTAAATATATCAAAACTTCATTTCTGATTAGTAATATTCATTGCTAAGAACTTCATTTGGACAACTTTAAAGGTGATTTTCTCAATATTTAGATTTTTTTTTTTGCACCCTCAGATTCCAGATTTTCCAGACTTTTGGCTGATGCATAAATCTCAGTTTTAAAAATTTGACCCTTATGACTGGTTTTGTGGTCCAGGGTCACATATGTGCTCCGTCAGTTTAAAGAACAAAAACCCTTTAGAGTTCATACAGAACACAGAGATTCCTCCTCGGATGAGCATGTGAATGCAGATTGAGTTATTTATGTTTAGTATTGCCTAAAGGATGCAGTGTTCACTAGGATCCTGCTGAACTGCTCAGACGAGTGTGTTTTAGGTGGAGCGCTTCGTTCTCTTTGCACTCATGAGGTTCATGACCCTGTGAAACAACTCGTTTTATGATTCTGCCATTACAGCCTGTAATAATAATTACCCAGAAATGCTGGTGCAATAATATTTGCAATAAATTAGGGGTTTTATGGACAAAAGATTTAATGACAACATATGGGAAAACTTTTGCATACCATTATCACAACATGTTTTTACGATTAAACATGCCACTACACGGTACTGAAGACAATAAAGATCCATAACTGGAATAGTTTTTACACCACAATTGCTTTCAAAGATATAAGATCTGCTAGAAAGAACGCAATCCAAGTAAAACAAACGAAAAAATAAAATAAATAAATAAATAAATGCTGGCCACAAAGCTGTAAAACAAATAAAAAATTAAATTAAAAGATAGAATAAAATATAATAATAAATTATATTAAGTTAAACCAAATTAAACTGAACAACAAAATAAAATACAATAATTACATTAAAATATTGCAAGACACAAAACTGTAAAAATTCAAAACTAACAAATAAAATTAAATAAATTAAATTAAATTTTAAAAATAAAATAAAATAAAATAAAAGGCAATGTGTACATTGGGAAATCTGATTCTCATAACAACCGTCCTTAAAATTACTTCAATTAACCTGAATTTGTTAGTTAACTTAAATTAAACTTAAAAACTTAATTTTTTTTTTCTTTTAATTATTAAATGGTAAATGATGAGCTTTGAACATCGCACTAGAAGAAACTCACAGTGATGACAACAGGTTCATTAAAATCAGGAAACAACAAAACAATAATCCTACAAGCATCATGTATTCATGCTGCAATGCATGCTGGGAACTCACAAGTCGGTAACTTTGTTCACTATAAAAAAATATAAACTGTCCAGGTGGCATCAGGCTAGCTGGGAAAATTGGGAATATTAATGGCGCGGAAGTTACTTTTTTATTTTGCCATCCTAAATTTAAATGTATTAAGAAAAACAAACAAATGGCATTTAAATAAAATCTCAGTATTTTAAAAGCTCCTGCACAGTTTCAAATGGGCCGAACCCTGTTCTGTTTCCTCCCGTCTGTAATTTGTGCTTATTAAAGTTTCTCAAAGAGACGCTCTGAGCGACTACAAAGAGCAAAACTATTCATGGAATGACCCGTTTCCCCTCCGACCCGGTTAGTGTTCACTAGGTAAGAGAAGCACGTCTGAATGAAGCACACGTATGAAACACACATTTCTGTCTAAAAGGAACAGTACACTAAAACATTTAAATGTGCTGAGAATGTGCTCACCCTAAGGCCATCCAATGAGTTGTGATGATGGAGAGATGTAGCATCACTTGCTCACCAATGGAAGTGAATGGGTGCCGTCAGAATGAGAGTCCAAACAGCTGATAAAAACATCACAGTAATCCACACCACTCGTATATATGCACACATATGCAAAAGTATAGATAAAGAGGAAAACCACAAACATTTCCGTCATGCAAGTGGTAAAATCACTGTAAATTGCTGTAAGAGGATGTTGTGTGAAGGTTGGCTGGTAATTGCAATTGCAAACGGCTTTAACCAAGAATAGCATTGATTTTAATAGACGTTTCTGCAATATTTACAAACACAAGTCTTTTCCTGGAGTTCAGCTGGTGTTTTTATCTCCGTCATGGCTTTATTCTGTAATGAGATTAAACTCTGGCATCACACAGACTGAACACTGAGGATAAGGCTGGATTTCACTTCTGCGCTCCTGCCAAACACGCATTCATATTTCTGTATTTCATGGGAACACAGATTATTTGCTCCATAATCTGAGATATTTAATCAAATGCACAATAAAGCAACAGAAAACTTTCCATGTCAATGTAAATTGTTTCTCATTCTCACACAGAGACTCATTCTTTCCTAAAAAGGCTTAATTGTGTCGGGGGGGAAAAACATCCTAATATGTTACTTTTAATATTTATTAAAATAAATGTTTTATTAAAATAGTTAATATTAATTAATTTTAATAACAATTAATTAAATAATTCATTTTTATTAAAATATTAATTTCATATCAAATTTATTCTCCAGTTGTTTCCCCCTTTTTTCTCCATTCTCTATTTTTCTTTTCCCACTATCCCACTATAAAATATTTCAGAATATATTAAAATAATTACATAAATATTAAGTATACACACACTTTGCACAATTTTTACTATTACTATTATATTCTTTTTATATTCCATTTTATATTTCCTATTATATGCCTATTTCCATGAGACATTTAATGTGAAATATTTCAGAAAATATTAATGTATTAAATATATTACATAAATATTAAGTATTAAAATACAATACAAACTTTCCTTTTATTTTATGAACTTTTCCCACCCAAAGAGTAATGAAAAATTAATAAAAAGGAAAATAATAAACTAATATATTAAAAGTAGTCTATTGAAATAAAAATAAAAAATATATTAAAATTCATAGCATAAATATTGGATATTACAACATACACCATATGCATATGTGACCCTGGACCACAAAACCAGTCTTAAGTCGCTGGAGTATATTTGTAGCAATAGCCAACAATACATTGTATGGGTCAAAATTATACATTTTTCTTTTATGCCAAAAATCATTAGTATATTAAGTAAAGATCATGTTCCATGAAGATATTTTGTAAATTTCTTACTGTAAATGTATCAAAACTTCATTTCTGATTAGTAATATGCATTGATAAGAACTTCATTTGAACAACTTTAAAGGCGATTTTCTCAATATTTAGATTTTTTTGCACCCTCAGATTCCAGATTTTCAAATAGTTGTATCTCAGCCAAATATTGTCCGATCATAACAAACCATACATCAATGGAGAGATTATTTATTCAGCTTTCAGATGATGTATAAATCTCAATTTCGAAAAATTGACACTTAAGACTGGTTTTGTGGTCCAGGGTCACATATAAAAAAGGGTTATGCACTGTTACAGTCATTTTCTTTTCCAAAAGACAAAACAAAATTGAGCTATTTTAAGTAGTTGTCCTGGAGAAATAATTTTTGCGTGTCAGACCAGCCCACAGAAACACAATTTACTCCGTCTGAAGACAAATAAACGAATCTGCTGTTAACTAACGAATAAGCCGACCTCTATAACCTCCCATTATAAAACAGCAGATAACACTCATGCGATGTATATCACTGCTGACTTCTGGAAATGTTTAATGCAAAAGCGAGAGCATATGCTAATATCTGACATCATTGTTTCACAATGAAAATCATTAATCTGGCTCTCGTTAGACTCGTATGTCTGTGGCAGGCCCAATATACTTTACGTTCATTTAAACTGATCACATCTGTTTTCATCAGTGAATCATTACTGTGGTGTTTGACTCACTCAAGAAGAGCTTGAAAACCAACTACGGCTTGGAGTGGAACTGGAAAAAAATCAAGATAAACCGTGTAGGAATGTACTTGACTGTACTTTACCATGGTAAATGTGATGATGGGTGTTTCATATCAGAATGCTGGATGTTGAGGATGAAGATCATGTTGATCCTCCACGTATCCTACCGTAAAATCAAACATCATCATCTGTTACTATTAGATTTATACAGTATTCTTGTTTGATATACTTATTCAGTTTTTAAGAAAAATATTAGTTAATACACAGTATTAAAATCATTTTAAATATGTTAATATTTTAAAATAATAAATATTTATACAGTATGTATATAAAAACTGTTACTGTTAAATTCATATTTCTGTTTTATATACTATTCTATTATTTTTCTTTTCTTGAGAAACTTGATCAGAGTAATTTAGAAAAATACTATTATAATATATTCAAATTAATGTATAAAAATTTAAATAATTTAAAATATATATTTATAAAATATGTATATAATATAAAATACATTATACATTAATATCAACATATATATATATATATATATATATATATATATATATATATATATATATATATATATATATATATATATATATATATATGTATATATGTATAAATATATAGTATATATACTGTATATTGACATATATACTGTTTATATATATAAAAACTGTTGCTGTTACATTTATATTCCGATTTTATAACCGGTTCCATTATTTTATCTTTCCCTGAGAAATCTACTCAAAGAGTAACACAGAAAAATAATACACTCATGTATTAATACATATTTTTAAATGAAAATATTTTAAAATATATTCATTTATATTAAACAATAATAAAAAAATACAGCATGTACAGATAATTGTTACTGTTAACAGTTTTATTTAAATATTTGAAAATATTAAATGAATTAAATACTAAAAATATATACTATGTCTATTCATCTGGAACAATACTGTTTATTGTTATTATGAGCATTTGGCAGCGGTGCTTGTCAAAACAAGAGCGTGAATTTGTTTCAGAGCTCATCTGGAAAATATTACAACAGCGAGACTGTGAAGCTGAGAGTCAAGTGTCCTGTAACCTCACGCTCGTGGAGATCTGGACGCTCCTGATGCTGTAGGACAGTGTTTGTGACCGACAGACGGCGACTGACCAACAGAAACATCACTGCAGACGGCAGATGGGCTTCAGTATGCGCTCGCAAAGAACCGCAAGATTAAACCCAACCAGCTTCATCTAATCACTCTGCCATGAGATCAGTATGATCTGTATGTATGTATGTGTATATACTGTTTATAAATACAGACACAAATGGTGTTTCCATTAATGAACAGAGGCTGTTTGAATACACACACACACCACTGACGTTCAGGAAAGCAGCGAGGGAAAAACACATGAAACAGACGAGTGTTATTTCCTGTGGTTCTGGAGGATTATGGGATCCCTACAGCGAAACGTGGAGTGGACAGACAGATAAAGACAAACATAGAGTGCATATATAAGCAGTAAAAAAATAAAAATAAAAGAAATAAATAAGACAGGTAAAGTCAATGTCATGAAATCTGTACACTACCAGTCAAAGGTTTTTGAACAGTAAGATTTTTAATGTTTTTTAAAGAATTATCTTCTGCTCACCAAGCCTGCATCAAAAACAGCAGAAACAGTAAAAAGTGGAAATATTTTTACTATTTAAAATAACAGCTTTCTATTTGAATAAATTTTAAAGTGTAATTTATTTCTGTGACTAAAGCTGTATTTTCAGCATCATTACTGCAGTCTTCAGTGTCACATGATCTTCAGAAATCATTCTAATATGCTGATTTGCTGCTCAAGAAACATTTCTGATTATAATCAATGTTGAAAACAGTTGAGTACATTGTTATTTTTTTTGGATCGTTTGATGAATAGAAAGATCCAAAGATTAGCATTTATCTGAAAGAAAAAGCTTTTGTAACATTATACACTATACCAATGTTACAAAAGATTTCTTTTTCAGATAAATGCTGTTCTTCTGAAACTTTCTATTCATCAAAGAAACCTGAACAATTCTACTCAGCTGTTTTCAACATAATAATAATAATAATAAAAAAATAAAAAAATTGAGCAGCAAATCAGCATATTAGAATGATTTCTGAAGGATCATGTGACTGAGTAATGATGCAAAAAATTCAGCTTTGAAATCACAGGAATAAATTACAGTCAAAAATATATTCAAATAGAAAACAGTTATTTTAAATAGTAAAAATATTTCAAAATTTTAATGTTTTTGCTGTACTTTGGATCAAATAAATGCAGGCTTGGTGAGCAGAAGAGACTTCTTTAAAAAAAAAAAAAAGCATTAAAAATCTAACTGTTCAAAAACTTTTGACTGGTAGTGTATATATTTATACTGCTCTGAACCACATTGAACTAACAAATGACAAAACATTAAAGTCAACACATAAAAATACTTTTAAATAATAAATGATTCTAAATAAATAAATGTAAGAGTTAATTAATAAAACTCATTCTTATTAACATAAAATTTGGTTAAATAAATATATAAAAATAAAGTTTCCTCAAAGTAAGGTCTTGATTTTATCCACTTTTAAATAATATATGATAAAAAAAGGTCAAACTTTTTTTTTTTTAAGTAAGATTCAAGTGTGCAAATTTATGATTATCAAGATAACATTTGGTTAACAAAATATGTGAAAAGATAATAAAGTTTTATACAATAACATGTCTTGACTTTATTCACCAGGTATTTTAAATAATAAAGGATAACAAAAAATAATAATAAATAATAAATGGTCAAACCTTTTTTTAATGTAAGAGTTAAGTGTGCAAATATATGCTGATCAATATAAAATGGTTAATAAAATACATATAAATATAATAGTTTCACAAAATACTGTATTAAATTACAAATAAATTAAAAATATACATATTTTAAAAATGGTCAAGCTTTTTTATTTAAATGTAAGAGCTAGGTGTGCAAATTTATGCTTGGCAATAAAATTTGGTTTACAAATATATATAATAAAAGTTTTTGCATAATAATAATATTTTCCAATGTGAAAAAAGTGACTTTTCTTTACTGCTCATAAAGGCCACATGTGAATAAAAATATTAACCAATAATATAACAACACAATTTACATGATCCAATCAAATCCAGACTGACATTTTTTTTTTATTTTTTTTTAGAAAATGTACTATTATGGTTATTAAGATACAGACAAACATGACTTATTTATGAAATAAATTTATGAATCTGAATGTGAATGAGATTGAGAGCTTCAGATTACCAGTGAAGATGATTGACAGATGAGATGTCAGTTTGTTCAAAGCATCATGTGACTTCAGATGATCTGGAATATGAAACATAAAACATACAGACTACGGTTCTGATACTTTTATGATGATTTTTCATTCTTTGTGGAGCTTGACAGTCTGTTATTGAATGGGAAAGAGGTGTATACAGCAGGATACGGACTTTGTGAAAGCATGAAGGTACAAAAGTGAAATACTGGAAGGATAAATCTACACCACACATATTCAATAGCAGGATCTGCTGTGGTTTCTGCTCTCTTCATCAGACTCAGCGGTATGGAAACCTGTCAGATATTAACAGAGGTCAGAATCTGCTTCAGACATCAGCGGTAGATCAGGGATCCGACACCCGCGGGTCACGCCAGCGACAGAAGAGAGGCCAGGGATTAAACTCGCTGGCCTCCGTCTGCGGATCACTGGAGCAGAGCCTGCAGGGTCACAGGTCACAGGCATTATTAACGATTGCACTGGAAGCTCTGAGTTATCATACATATGTACGTGGGTAGATGTGCACACTTTACTACATGTAAAACAGCATTTTATTAAACGTTATCATCATATTCCACGCAGATTCCATGACCTCATAGTAATAAAGGAAAACATATTAATCAGGAACTAGTGAAAGCAAAAAAGTTGATTAAGAATAGAGAATAGTGTTAAGCCTAAAACAGAAATACACTTGCACGCTGCAAAGATTTTGAAAGATAGATGAAAATGAAATTACAAGGGAAAAAAAATTGCATTTGAACATGTGAACGTTCCACAAAAAAAAAAAAAAAAAAGTTCCACATTTCAAAATGTTCAAAAGTTCGAAATCAAAACAACATTTAAAAGTTCAAAAGTAAAAAAAAAAAAGGTAAAAAAGTTCTAAATTACAAAATGTTTGAATATTTAAAAGATCAAAATAACGCTCTAAATTTCAAAACAACATTCAACAAGATAGATCAAAATAAAATTACAAGGAAATCAAAAATAGCATTTGATCATGTTGTGAACGTCCAAAAAAAGAAATTTAATATTTCAAAATGTTGGAAAATTCAAAATTTCAAAACAACATTTAAAAGTACAAAAGTTCTACATTTCAAATCCAAAAAAAAAAGTTTTACATTTTTGAAAATTGAAAAGAAAGTTCTAAAACAAACAAACAAAAAAAAACCTGTTTGAAGGTTAAAAACGTTTGAAAATTTAAAAGGTCAAAATAAAGCTCTAAATTGCAAAACAACATTCAAAAATGTGAAAGTCCCAAAAAAAAAAAAAAACCCGAAAGATCTACATTTCAAAATGTTTGAAAATTCAGTTCTAAATAAAAAAAAAAAAAACGTTTAAATCTTCAGATGTTACATTTCAAAACAAGATTAGAAAATGTGAACGTCCACAAAAAGAAAGTTCAAAACAATGTTTAAAAGTTCAAAAGAAAGTTCTAAATTTCGAAACATTTGAAAGTTGAAAGAGTTTGTGAAAATTTAAAAGTTTAAAAGAAAGTTCTAAATTTCAAAACAACGTTTGAAAATGTGAGAGTTCAAAAGAAGACTATTCAAAAGTTTAAAAGAAAGAGAATTTGAGAAATACCCTAAAATGGTGATAATAATAAAAGCATTTGAGGACATGTCAATACGTATTCATAAAAAGGTTTGTTGCTGTAGTGTTAATGGTGAGAGAAAGGTAGCGTGCAAGCAGCCATAATGCCGTTTAATCCCTGGCACGGCTGGCATGAAGAGGGCAGCAGGTGGCACTAATGTGGTCTGGCATTGGAAGTCTTTCACACACTCTGTGACCCCGCTGAGTCTCTTTGAGCGTGAAAAGAGCCATGCGGTCAGTAAATGAGCCCTGAGCCCACTTTCTGATTCAACACTTTCTATTGTCTCAAGTGATGTCAGTGAAACAACAACAACAGCTAAGCATCAAAATGATGTGCCCTTGAACAAAAACAAAACTGCACTTTGCTCATTCATGTGGTTTAAAGCAAAATGCAACCCATCATAAATGTATACAAAATACTTTGCTAAGCAAAATGAAAAAAATGCATTGTTGCATTGCAGTACACTGCATTTTTTTTTTTTTTTTTTACAGCATAATTTCTCAATGCATCATTTGCTGAGTGTTTTTGGATGCTCACGTGGATTTCAATGCTCACATCTGTATCTCATGCTGTTAAAATAAGCTGTCCGCTCAGAACTGTTTCAGGCGAAAATGATCAAACAGCTGGTCTTCAATTACAAACATCAGAATGAAACACAACACACCATTGTTCAAAGGACTCACGTTTAAGTGCCAAAGGTGCTCATAAACATCTGAGTCAGCTCTTCTCCTCCTCACATGAGCGTAGTTATTTAGCTGCTCACTTTCATCTGATTCAAGGTGTTCTTTGACTTCAAATGTTAGAAAAAACACTGTTTCTGTAAAACGTGAATACATTTACAATGCATTATTGCTAGTGTTCATCAAGGGTTATTGATATTATCAAAGCTATAATACTAGACAGGATTCATTTCACAAAACACCTAAAAATACCTTAGCACCTGCATAGCAACTCCCTTGCAACTACCCAAAATACCAATAAACCATCTAGATCACCATAGCAACTTCATAGCAACTCCCTAACAACTACCTAAATTATCCTATAAAGCACCTAGATCACCATAGCAACTTCATAGCAACTCCCTAACAACTACCTAAATTATCCTATAAAGCACCTAGATCACCATAGCAACTACATAGCAACTCCCTAGAAACCACTTAGAACACCTTAGCAATGCAACTACATAGCAACTCCCTAACAACCACCCCAAATACTGTAGCAAACACATAGGACACCATAGCAACTGCATAACAACTCCCTAACAACCACCCAAATTATCCTAAAAACCAGAACACCATAGCAACCGCATTGCAGCTCCATGGCAACCACCCAAAATACTCTAGCAACCACCTAGAACACTATAGCAACTGCATAACAACTCCCTAACAACCACCCAAAATATTCTAGAACACCATAGCAATGCAAATCCATAGCAACTCCCTAGCAACCACCCCAAATACTATAGAAAACCCCTAGAACACTATAGCAACTGCATAGCAACTCCTTAGAAACCACCCAGAACACCTTAGCAATGCAACTGCATAGCGACTCCCCAACTACCACCCAAAATACCCCATCAACCACCTAGAAAACCTAAGCAACTGCATAGCAACTCCTTAACAACCACCCAAATTATCATACAAACCAGAACACTATAGCAACTGCATTTCAACTCCCTAGCAACCACCTAGAAAACCATAGCTATGAAACTACATAGCAACTCCCCAACAACCACCCTAAATAACCCATCAACCACCTTGAACACTATAGCAACTGCATAGCAACTCCTTAGCAACCACCAAAAATATCCTATAAAACACCTAGAACATCATAGCAACTGCATAGCAACTCCCTAGAACCACTCAGAACACCTTAGCAATGCATCTCCCTAGCAACCACCTCATATCCAAGCAACCACCTAGAACACCATCGCAATGCAATTGCATAGCAACACCCCAACTACCAATACCCCATCAACCACCTAGAATACCATAGCAACTGCATGGCAACTCCCTAACAATCACTCAGAACACCTTAGCAATACAACTGCATAACACCTCCCTAGCAACCACCCAAAATATCCAAGCAGCTCCCAAGAACACCATAGCAACTTAAACGGATAGCAACTCACTAGCAACCGCCTAAGACTCCATAGCAACCACTCAAGATACACCAGTGACCACTTACTTCTCCTTAATAACGTACATAATGGTTTCTGAAGGCAGATGATCTTCATCACTCACGGTCTTTGTCTCGATTCGTTGAGCTTCAGCATTCTTTGCTCACTTGCTTGTGGCCATTAAAGAGAGCAATGGATTAGCTGAGGCTCTGGGCAGCAGTTAATCTGCACATGAAAGCAGCCGATGTTCCCATCAATGGCTAAAACTAAACAAAACCATGTTGTGTTTTGTGGGGCTTCAGCTCAGCTTCTCCACAGGCCTGAATTGCTCCTCTGGACCAAAACCAGCTGTTTGTCTTGAAAGCCCAAGGATTTGTTCTTCCTTATCAAAACTCCCGCAGTTAAATATGCGGAGTGTGAGCAGGAGGAAGGTACGGATCCAGCGCTCTGACGATATATGATGCTTTTAAGATGATGGCTCTGATGAAGATCAGTTCAGAGTGTTTAAAGCTGCCACAGATCTGGATGTGTGTTAGATACTCTGTGTTTAGGAAAGCTCAAATAAATGAGTAAATATTCCTGCTCAGGTTTATGTCTTCTGCACACTAATGCACATCAGCTCATTCATCTGTCAGATCTGAGAACAGAGAGTTTAAAGCATCAGCATATATCAGACCAGCAGACTCTGGTTTTGTACATTATGCCAGTGTGTTTTACCCATAATCCCCTTCTGAACTAACTGAACTGCAGTGCTCAAATTAAAATACAGTGAATTAATATCCCAACTTGATCATAATGCACAATATTTCCATCTAATGTGTATTTTGAGCTGCAGCTCGTCATATTTATTGAGTGTTTTTACTAGTTAGCAGTAAACCGGTTACCTCACCTGAATATGTTCGCAGATTTGTGTTGGATGTAGTGCTGGGCAACGATTAATCGCATCCAAAATAATAATTTTTTTTTTTTTTTTTTTTTTTTGTGTGTGTACATTTAATATTTGTGTTTGTGCTGTGTATATTTATTATGTATATATAAATACTCACACATGCATGCATATATTTAAGAAAAATATGTTATGTTTATATACTAAATATATTTATATATATAAATTATGTGAATATAAATAAATACATGTAAATACATGCAAATATTTTCAAAATATATACTGTATGTGTATGTCTTTATATATACATAATAAATATACACAGTACACACATATATTATATAAACAAAAACTTTTATTTTGGACGTGATTAATCGTGATTAATAGTTGGATGTTGGATGTCTTCCTTGTAGAAAGTCTTCGGAGTGGAAATATGGATATTTTATTTGTAAACCTCATACTTTTTTCGCTTATTTCAGCAATGTTGATCTCAGAAAACTAGCGAGCTAATCCAGTAGTAGTACTAACAGTGTCGTGTAAACATGGCTGAAGGCACGAAAAGAGGAGGAACAGACTTAACCGATTCAACTGAGTGAGTCATTTACGCTAAAATCGCTCCGACTGATTCAAACTCAAGACTTCGATCATTCAGTTCAAGCGATTCACTAGCAGTTAAACTGTTAAAAAGAGCCATTCATTTTCATATTTCAGCATCTCTTGTAGTGATTTTAAAAAGGATGCAGTGACAGGTGAAACTGAGCTTTTCAAAATCTGAATAAAACCAATATGTCACTCCAATCGGATCGCGGATCGCGAATCATTTGATTCAGATATGGACTTTGGAGCGCATATCATGAATCATTGATTCAGATCGGAACTTCGGAGCAGATGCAAGTCTTTTGATTCAGATCAGAACTTCAAAGCCTTTTATTTATTTAAAAAAAAAAAAATTTCTATGAGTATTGTGAGTCATTTGATTTAGATCTGGACTTCAAATCTGAATAATTATTCACGATCCGATTCGTAGTCTCCGAATCATATCGCTAATCTTTTGATTCAGATCGGAACTAACCGGTTTTGTGAATATTTTGATTCAGATCAGGACTTTGATCGGAGTGGGTTCGTGAATCATTTCAGATCGGAACTTCGGAGCCCCTATATGTGAATAATTTGATTTAGGCACTTCAGAGCCTGCGTCCCAATGTGCATACTATCCATCATAAATTCGGTGTAATATTAGTAATTTTCAATACTATTTAGGGCAGATAGGGTGGATAGTATGCACATTGGGACGCAGGGAGAGTGTGCATCACGAATCATTTGATTCAGATTTTGAATTCGGAGCCTTTATCTTGAATCATTTGATTCAGATCGGGACTTTGGAGTGCATATTGCAAATATTTTTTTCAGATTTTTTGTTTTTCATATAACAGTAAAACATCAAAACCATTAAGGCAGTACAGTTATAAAAACAAAACAGAAAAGTGAAAGAAAGAATGTATGACACTGTTGGATGTGCAGAGAGCAAGTCCGCGATTCAAATAGAAATGATTTTAATGTGCATGAAAACTCAGTAGCTATGTTTCCATCCACCTATTTTTATGCGCATTTTGAAATCTTGTATAAAAAACGCTGTATGGAAACGCTGTGCATAAATCCTAAAAATTCTTTATAGCATTACTGTTGAAGAATAAGTAGCTTTTGAAGTGCATTTACTTATGTAAGCTTGACTTGATGCATGCAAATGGTTATACAGGGTTGCGTCAATTTAAAAACAAAAAAATAGGGTCACTCTTTAAAAAAAAAGTTTGAAAATCACTGCTTTAGACATCTTACAGACTATAAATGACAATGAAAACCACAAATGAAAACTTGCATTTTAGGTCTGATTGCGAAGCCCCTCCCCCTTACTTCCTGTTTGAAAAGCCAATCAGAACTGGAGGTGGAGCATTTACAAGCATCTTTGAGAAAACCACCTCAGCTCCAGGTGTTTACAGTGATTTTACCAGGGTAAGAGGTGTTTTCTGGCCCAACATCAAGAGGTAAAACTGTTCTGAGTTGTTTGTATTGAATGGTAGCTTCACTTCTACAGACGTTTGGTCCTGATCAAACACCTCTGAGCGTCTGGCTCGACTCCATGCGTGTGAGAGGCGTATCATGCGCTCAGGAAATTAAAATCAGAGGTTGGACAGGAAGGAGGGATGGACAGAATCAATGTGTCGACCTTATCGACAGTGAGCTGAACAAATATTCCCATAATTCAATTTGAGTCTGTCCGCAGCTGAATGTGGCCCGTGAAAACAACTGAGGTTAATCAAACAAAGACTCACTGGAGGAGTTCGCTTTCGGGACAAGAGAGAAGTGTTTCGCCATTTTCTGTCTTGAAATTGAGGAAAATGTGTCCAAAAAGAGAAGATACAGTCTAAATGAAATCACACCACAGACTTCTGATGTTTTTTATAATGACTAAGACAAACCCTACAATAAAACTTGATTTGAACTTGATTTTACCTGTTCAAGATGTGCTCAAAGAGAGTTTGTCATGTTTGTGGACTGCAGTTTTTGCTGCTCTCATGCATGAAGTCATCAAACTCTTCATTCCCTTCATGCTTTGCTGTCCAACTGCAGAACTGAAGGTACTAATTTGGCCTGGTGACCCCAAATTCCAGCTGAACTTACGCAGTAATGTTGCAGTAATGAAAACACACAGACACACATCATTTACAGACACACACACACACACACACAAAAAAAAAAAAAATATATATATATATATATATGGAAATTTAAAAATTTCCATTTATATATATATATGGAAATTTAAAAAATACATTATTATTTCGGTCCTGTCCAAGTTTCTTGCTGATAAAGAAAGCCCAAAAGACTTAAATAAATAAAGTAAAATCATTTTAAATAGGATAAATAAATAATACATAAATGATACAGCAAGCAAAAATAAAAATAAAACACATAAATAAATAAATAAATAAATAAACAATAAATAAATATAAAAATAAATACATAATACAATAATAATAAAATGAAAGAAAACTTTCTAAAATTCCAAAAATAAATAAACATAAAAATTAAAATAAATAAAATGAACAAATACAAAAATAATACATTAAAAATAAATAAATGATAAAATACAAATAATTTCATTAAATAAATCAAATAAAAATTAAAGCAAGCTATATCTTTCTAAAATTCCAAATATTTAAATAAGTCGTCCTGTACTCAAATTTCTTGTTCATACAGAAATATTTAGGCTATATATCATAATAAATTACAAAAATATAAATTCTTGCTGATACAAAAAGCCAAAAAAACAAAAAAACAAATGTTATTATAGGCTAGTTAAATAAAGATAATCAAACTAAAATCATTATTTGAAATGAAACAAATATTAACTATAGTCATATTTTCTTTATACATGTGTCGATTCTTTTGGTTATTCTTAAAAGCATTAAAATGGACTTGTTTTGAGTTCCTCTGGTGCTTCAGGAGTGATTTCTCTGTCGCGTCCAGACAGTGTAGAAACAGAGTCACGCTGCTTTGGCGATCTGTATCAAACACTCCTGCGATGTGTGCAAGCTTTTGAAGAAGACAAGAGAAAGATCAGGTTGACAGTTTGGATCTTTTGTGTGAGTTTAAAGACATTCGTTGACACATCGGGGTGAATTGTGGAGTGAAGATGAGAGAAGAATAAAGCTGTTGCTTTGGCTAGAAGATGGTTATCTGAACACATGAATCCCATCATGCCTGTGTGGTCTCAACATCTCATCTGAGCTCTTCTGCTGGAAATATAATACGATTACGTCAATGCCATCTTACAGAAGTAAATAGTTTGCAAACAACATGTCAAGTTGACTAAAAGGCAATGTGAATTTCACTACCAACTAAAGTACAAAATAAAATAATAATAACAACAATATTTATTCAAACAACTGCTTGTCAAAAGAATAGTCAACAACAAAAAACAACAACAACAATGTAAAGATAAAGCAGAATAAAACAAGAAAATGAAAAAGAAGGGTGAAGGTCTTATTAAAAACAAAAAACAAAAACAAGTTCAAAACATTTAAACGTTTCTTTGCGTTTCTGTCCATCATAGAGACTTCACAAATATCTTGTTCATTCTTCCATCCATCCGCTGAAGTGCGGTTTAAGTGTTATGTCGACAGTGTTTCTTGTAGGGTTCAATGCAATATCATTTTCCATGCCTAAAATCTTCAGATCTTAAGGGTCATAAAGAAACTGATGTAAAAACACGATGTTATTCTCTCATTTTAAAGTCACTGTCTCCATCTGCTGGTCGATCTTCATAAATGCATTGGCTTATTTCTATGCATTTCCTATATTCTGACTTAATATATTTATAAATACAGTATCTCTATATTTGCTTCGAATTTTTTTTTTTTTCAAAATTGTATATAAAACAAATATTATTGGAGTACATTTTACATCTCAGTTTTCTACTTCACAATGCCATTTTAATTCAGTGTTAGTTTCTTTGTAATTGTTTGTGAGATTTACTAGCATTTGCTGAGTAAAAATGGTTTCTACACCATTTTTTTTTTTGAGTGTATATTCATAAATATAGTAGTTTGTAATCCACAACTCTTGTAATTGTAGACCCTTTAAGATGGGGTTTGAGGAGCTCAAAGAGCTGTGAGCACATAATGGGGGAAAAAATTAAGACAAAATGACCAGAAATGATTATTTTTCCCCCAATCCAAACATTTTGAAACACTGATCTCTACTAATGAGCCTGGATAGTGATGAATATACCTGAAGAACATCTCCATTCATCTCAATGAAGCTGATGGTCTTCTGCATGCTGTAATCTTTGCTCATCTCAGCTCTGTGTCTTTAGACAATATTGGAAATATATATTGTAATAAGTAATTTATATGTTATAAGATTGCATAAACATTTTGAATGTTTGTCAATGGAGAAAGATGCTTTTGCCCCCATAATGATGCAGTTATGAATAACATCTACTTATCATTAACTAAAACCATAAAATAAACTTGAAATAAAATAAAAAATAACTGAAATAATTTAAAAAAAAATGATTTCAGCTAGTTGCTAAGATAACATTTCTCATTTTGTTTAGTTTAACAAAGTACTAAAATAGCAACTAAACTAAAATTATCAAATATTTTTTTAATTATTTACTTTTTATTTTATACATTTGTATATTATTTATTTATATATTTGAAAAAACTAAAGTGAAACTAAAAATATAAAAATACAATCTAATTCAACATATTAACAAAAACTATAATAGTATATCAACTAAACTAAAGTAACACAGGGACGGATTGTTAAAATACGATATTAAAATTAAATCTTAAAGCTGGTTTATTCAATGCTTTATTCATCTGCCACAATGCTCTCTATTATCTCAGCAATATTGATTGATCATTTGATATTTACAGTATTAAATCATAAGCATCATGCAATTAATTTACCTGAAAGTTTTAGTTGAACGGCAGACCTAAGTATAAAGTGTCCATATACCTACAGAAGTCTAGTATTGAATCTACTTTCAAAACATGCAACAATTTTCCATTAAAAACAGACAAACCAACCAAAATAAACATATTTCCTTTTATTATGATGATCAGCATTAGTACAGTGCTGTAGATTCCATTACATCCATAAAATCTCATGTACATTTCATTTTTACTGTAGCACCAAAGATTTCATTATAAAACACTGGATACTGTACTGAAGAGTAAAGACACTCTATAAAATAATCTTTGGGTAATAAGTGGAAAACAAGCCTCGTTTTTCACTCCGCAAACATGCAAACCGTCTGATGTTCACACTTCAAGTGTGAATATTAAAAACACATTTGACAAAGCTGACGTGTTAATACACAGGTGTAAATCGTGGCACATAGTGCATCATACAGTCCTTTAATTTCTGATACAGACCTCATATAGTTCAGTCATCTATCAACACGATGATAGTCACGGGTTGGTTAGCTGCTCGAGGATGATCTGTTATACCGTATGTTAACCTAAAACAGGCGTCAAACGCCGCATCCTTCAAGTTATATTATCTATACTGTCACACATTAAGCGTAATTAAGCAGACTTTGGTTGAAAGCGAAAAGTGAGTAGTTAAAATGATTTATACTAGCTATACACATAGTTAAAATATCTCTCTAGTACTGGTTAAAGCTCACTCAGTAGTAAAAACAGCACTGTTACTCTGTAAACCTCTTGTTAATGACTAATAAATGGCAAAAGATCAATATTTAATAATATTATGATTTTCTTGTCATAAGGATGAGACATATGTACATTTAGTTACAGAATAAATACTGTCAAACATAAATAATGTACAACACAATCATACGCATGAGTGGTTATGATTATGAGAGGTAGGGTTATGCAGTTTTAATTTGATCTACTTTAATCTTCCCTTCTAATAAAACTGACGTGATGTTTGTAACTCATCTGTCTTTAAATTACTTAATTTAGTCCATTTAATTACATTTTATATCACATAATTTAATTTAGTGACTTAAATTAGGACTGGTTTTAGAATTTAGCGGGTTATGAAGACTGGAGTAATGATGCTGAAAATTCAGCTTTGCATCAAAGGAATAAATTACATTAGATAATATATTCACACAGAAAACAGCTATTTTATATTGTAATAATATTTCACAATTTTTACTGCATTTTTGATCAAATGAATGCAGCCTTGGTGAGCAGAAGAGACTTTCTGAAACATTAGAAAATCTCCTGAATGGTAGTGCATTTGCATTGTAAAAACTCAACTGACGGTCAGTAGTAACGTATTCAATTTAATCTGTAAAATAATTGAATTTTGTGACCTGATTCAGCTGAATTAGGACAGGTTTTAGAGGTTAGCTGGTCTTTTTTTGTCGCACTTGTCAAATAGTTGGTCACCTAAACCAGCTTAACCCAGCAAACCACTTTAAGCTGGTTTATTTTAGCACATATTTTAATGATTGCTTCTGTTTTGAATCAGATTAGTAACCATGTAAAATGCAAAAGCACTTGCTAACATCATGTTATGAACTCTTTTTAGCACCGTTAACAGATGTCAGTACATTATTAAATATTATTAAAATGTCATATATATTAACTAGACTAGTTCATAAGGACATCTATTCATGTAGTTGATGCTTTTACCTAAAGTTGAAAACGATCGTCAGGATAAAGAGATTTCAGTAGCGCTTCTTTGCAGTGTTTTCTACCTTCTTCTAGATTGTCAAACCCATTTTAAGCCAGACTTTGATGCAAGACACAAGTTAAACATTCAAATATACAAAAAATTCAATTACTTATATTTTCATATCAAGCAGTTTGCTGTCGTCAGAGTCTTTTGCTCCATGTGAAATAAAAACAACTCATCTAAAACGTGTTTTACGTGCAGTAGTTCATGTCCTTCTGGAAAACAAACAAACAGATATTTTGGATTATGAAATGCTTTTAAAGTTGTTAAATAAATCCCTTTCTGTCAAAACTCTGCCCAAAATGAAGGCTTTGACCGTTTGTTACAATTAAAACTAAAAATAAACCCTCAAATGTGCTGTTGTTGCAACCAAATAAGCAGAATTTGGTCATAAATGAATCTAACATTTAACATAATTGACCTCGACTGACCAAATGTTGATTCATTTTCACAAGAACACGCGACTACATCCATGCTACGATAATTTCGACATTTCCATATAAAAAACGAATCCAATCTGCATCCCGATCCGTCCTGATTCATGAAGAGACTCACAGTTATTTGGTTCTTGTAACTTTCAGAAAGTGCAGAAGTGGGACGAGTCGTACTTGCTCTGTTTAGCGTAGCTGCCAGACGTTAAAAAAAACACGCAAATTTTTCTCAAGTTGATTTAGTGGACGTCTTTCTTACTGGATTTTGACAAAAAGGCCTGTATGAGGGTGAGGAAGACACTTCCCACAGAAACCACCGCAGCGGCCGTAGATTCTGCTACCGTCCTGCAACAATAAAACACAACGATGATTAAATCACTGCGTACGATAATAATTATTATAATAATCAGTGTTGGGGGAAGTTACTTTTAAAAGTAATGCGTTACAATCAGTGTTGGGGGTAAAGCATGGGAAGTTACGTAATCAGATTACTTTTTAAAGTAACTAGTAAAGTGACGCATTACTTTTAAATGAAATAGAAGGAAATATCAGTGATTGAATATGTTAAATAAGACAAATATAATTTATGTATTCAATTCCATTTTATTATCCAATATCTTTGCTACTGACCTTCGATTATCCAATTCAACCATACTAACTTCAGATAAACTAGTGTTACACTTTCTTCTCCTGCGTTCTACTATGCATTTCCTTCAGCCCGAGGATTATTAATTTCACTTTTACATTTGCCAAAAATACAACTTTATATATTAAAAACAAACAAGGAAGCCCTGCCCAGATTTAAAAAGTAACGCAAAAGTAACGTAACGTGTTAATTTCCATAAAAGGTAACTAAGTAACGTAATTCGTTACTGTTTAGGGAGTAACACAATATTGTAACCAGTGTTGGGGAAAGGTACTTTTAAAAGTAATGCATTACAATATTGCATTACTCCCTAAAAAAGTAACTAATTACGTTACTTAGTTACCTTTTATGGAAATTAACGTTACGTTACTTTTGCATTACTTTTTAAATCTGGGCAGGGCTTGCTTGTTTGTTTTTAATATAAAAAAGTTATTTTACAAATGTAAAAGCCCTTTAACACAAAAAGTAAAATGAATCCGCCTCAGGCTGAAGGAAATGTAAATTCACGTCTGTACAGTAGAGGGCGCTGCTGAAACTAATCACATGAAGAATATGACGCAGGAGAAGAAAGTTCAGCACTATTCAGAAATAACTAAAATTAAACACAAATGTGTAATTTTTGCTTAGTATGGTTGAATTGGATAATCGAAGGTCGGTAGCAAAGACGTTGGTTAATAAAATGGGATTAAATGCATAAATTATATTTGCCTTATTTAACATATTTAATTACTTCAGGTTTGTATAATATTCTGAGTTTACATTTGACTGTTTTTATTCATTGAGGAACACTGAATCTGGTTTTGTGCTAGTGAGATGAATAAATACATGTTCATATTTAATCTAGAACTATAGTAAGATCATGTTCACACGCAACGCTCCGCATTTACTCATGATTTCTCTCAACATGGCAACACAAGAGCTGTCAGTCAATACATGGGAAACAAAGTATCTGGCGTTACTTATTTGAAAAAGTAACTCAGATGTTTTCTTGTAAATTAAAAAGTAATGCATTACTTTACTAGTTACTTAAAAAGTAATCTGATTATGTAACTCACGTTACTTGTAATGCGTAACCCCAACACTGATGATACTACTACTACTACTACTAATAATAATAATCCACGTCCACACCTCTGACCGGTGAACTTTGACCGTGACGTAGTTGCCTTGGGAAACCCATTTAGTGGATTCTGCGACCTTCAGTCCTGTTCCACTGAGATTCATACTAAACTGACCCTAAACAATCAGAGAAGAGAGAGATTATTAGTGCATTAAACAAAAATAAATTATTAAAACAATCTCCAAACATTAAGGTTAGTAACATTTTGTTGTTTTTCTCTGGAAAGAAATAATACTTTTATTCAGCAAGGACACATTAAATTGATCAAAAGTGGGAGTAAATACATTTATAAAATTTCAAATAAATGCTGTTCTTTTGAACTTTCTATTCATCTGTGAATCATGAAAAATTAAATGATCATGATTTCCACAAAAATATTGTGCAGCACAACTGTTTTCAACATTGATAATAATCAGAAATGTTTCTTTAGCAGCAAATCAGCATATTAGAATGATTTCTGAAGATCATGTGACACTGAAGACTGCAGTAATGATGCTGAAAATACAGCTGCGCATCACAGAAATAAATTACAGTTTAACAGATATTCACATAGAAAACAGTTATTTTAAATTGTAATAATATTTCACAATTTTTACTGTATTTTAGATCAAATGAATGCAGCCTTGCTGAGCAGAAGAGACTTCTTTCAAAACATCTTGAGACTTGATTTGATCGACTGACTCTGTGTTTGGACTGGTGTTTCTAAACATCTAGTCATCTAGGACGTATAATGATGGTACCTGAGGACATTTAGCGGCGCTGTAACAGTCTCCTGCGGACGCAAACGGGATGGGGTGACCAAACAACGTCTGACTGAACTTCACATCAGTCGCTGAAACACAATTAAACACGACGGTGAAACAGGACAAAACTGCTGTTTACAGAAGTGCATTCACCAACACTTTACAATAAGATTTCATTTGTTAACATTAATTATCTATGAACAATATGTCAACAGTATTATTCTTAGTTACAGTTCATTTCCACTACATGTTTAAAATCAAGTTTTATTAATTAATGCATTGTAAACTAATGTAAATAAACCATTGTGTTCATATGAATTGATAAATATTTTCAAAATATATATTATAAATTAATATATATTTATTATTTTTTCATTTTATTTTATTGATTACCTTATATTATTTCTATATATTTATAGTTTTATTTATATTATTGCTTAATGTCAGTTCATGTTAGTAATGCATTAGTTAACGTTAACAAATCGGACCTTACTGTAAAATGTTTCTGTATATTTTGCATGAACGTTGCGAGGTAAACGACTCACGGATGATGCGCATGCTGGAAAGATCGAGCCGCACGCGGTGAAAGACGGTGTAACCGGCTGCGGCGTAATCGTTCCTGCAGGCGCAGTCCTGCCGCCGACTGCCGTTATACGGACATTCAAACGGGTTCTGGAGCCTGGAAATATGATTCAAGAGAAATGCTGATTATACATATATGTAACCCTGGAGCACAAAACCAGTCATAAGGGTCAGTTTTTTAAAACCCTGAGATTCATATCATCTGAATAAATAATCTTTCCATTGATGTATGGTTTGTTAGGATCGGACAATATCTGGCTGAGATACAACTATTTGAAAATCTGGAATCTGCGGGTGCAAAAAAAAAATATATATATATTGAGAAAATCACCTTTAAGGTTCTTAGCAATGCATATTACTAATCAAAAATTAAGTTCTGATATATTTACGGTCAGAAATTTACTAAATATCTTCATGGAACATGATCTCTACTTGATATCCTACTGATTTTTGGCATAAAAGAAAAATCGATAATTTTGATAATTTGTGGCTATTGCTACAAATATACCTGTGCTGCTACTGCTTTTGTGCTCCAGGGTTACATATGTATACATTTAATTCAGTACTGGAAGTGTCCATAAAAAGAGTTAGATTTTTTTTTTAATGATTTTTTTAACCCCATGTGTGTGTGTTGTGCATTTTTATGCTTCTTGAAATAGCAAAACATTAGTTTGGCAACGTGTTAACATCAGACTTTGACCCAGGAACAGAGCTGTGATATTTTTGAAATAAGTCTTTTTTGTTCATGAAGACTGAATTTATTAAATCAAAAATACATAAAATTTTGAAATATTATTACAATTTAAAGTAACTGTTTTTTAGGTGAATATCTGTTAAACTGTAATTTATTTCTGTGATGCGCAGCTGTATTTTCAGCATCATTACTGCAGTCTTCAGTGTCACATGATCTTCAGAAATCATTGTAATATGCTGATTTGCTGCTCAAGAAACATTTCTGATGATTATAAATGTTGAAAACAGATGTGCTGCACAATATTTTTGTGGAAACTGATTCATTTTATTTTTCAGGATTCACAGATGAATAGAAAGTTCAAAAGAGCAGCATTTATTTGAAATAGAAATCTTTGTAACATTATAAATGTCTCTACTGTCACTTTTGATCAATTTAATGCATCTTTGATGAATAAAAATATTAGTTTCTTAGTTATCCCAAACTTTTGAATGATAGTGTATCACTGTTTCTACAAAAATATGTTTTCAACATTTATAATAATCAGAAATGTTTATTAGAATGATTTCTGAAGGATCATGTGACACTGAAGACTGGAGTAATAAAGCTGCTTTGATCACAGAAATAAATTACATTTTAAAAGATATTCACATAGAAAACAGCTATTTTGCATTATAATAATATTCCACAATTTTTACTGTATTTTTGATCAAATAAATGCAGCCTTGGTGAGCAGAAGAGACTTTCAGAAACATTCAAAATCGTCATTATTGCAATGGTTTGTCACTGAAGGCGTCTCTGTACCTGTATCCGTAGACCTCGGAGTAATTGTCGGTCTGGCCGCTGCGCAGGGTCACGTACTCTTTGGGGAAACCGCTCTGCATCTCGGCGCAGTAGATCTGCAGGATCTTGGATCGGACTTTGATGTAATGC
The DNA here is from genome assembly GCF_012432095.1 of Onychostoma macrolepis. Classification (NCBI taxonomy): domain Eukaryota; kingdom Metazoa; phylum Chordata; class Actinopteri; order Cypriniformes; family Cyprinidae; genus Onychostoma; species Onychostoma macrolepis. Next base: position 1,413,190 of record NC_081179.1, read on the forward strand.
TCTCCATCTTCCTGAACGCCTCCCTTCACCTGAACCTCTCGGCAGCTCGTGTGCAGCGCACCTGATCAGAGAAACACCTCAGCGCTTCTACACACTCAAGACCTTTTTAAGACTGAGTCATGGAATACATTTAAGGAAACACAACAGCAGGATTATTACAGAAAATACATGGCAAAAAAGATGTGTCTAAACATTCTTAAGATGCATTTCCTTGAGATGCAAAATGACTGAAGATATTAAGTCTCGTTTTCTGAAGAATTATCAAACTCAAGTGAGTTTATGTTTATGTTTATGTTTTTTTTGGACTCCACTGGCAAATAAAATCACTTCATTTTGATGCATTTTTCTGGAACAAAAAGAGACTTTCCTTAAAGATTTTATTTATTAATTTTTTTGCTGTGTAAAAATAAAGCCATAAAAACAACACAAAACATTTTTCTTACTTGTAATCAAATAAACATTAACTGAAATAAAATAAAACATAATATAATAATAATTTACTATGTCCTGACATTACTAAAACAAAAATTGGAATAAAAATGATTAAAAACTATATAGACACAAAAACAAAACCTACAGTACAATAGAAAAATAAATGCAATTCAAAGGGAAATGAAGTTTATTTTTCTGACTCCACTAGCAGATACAACCTTTTCTGAAGGAAAAAAGTTTATTTGATTTCAAGTAACAAAAATGTTTTATTTTTACACACCCCCCAAAAAACAAAAAAACAAAAAAATTAAAAATTTCTTAGTATTTTTCTCTTGTTTTCCAGTACAAATATCAAAACATTTTTTGGGGGGTGTGTAAAAATAAAACATTTTTGTTACTTGAAATCAAATAAACATTAACTGAAATAGAATAAAACATAAATAATTATTTAGTTTAAAAACTATATCGATACAAAAACAGAACCTACAACAGAAAAATAAATGTATTAATAAATTTGTGTGTGTGTGTGTGTGTGCATGCGAAAGTGTCTGTGTGCTTGTGTGCTTGTGTGTTTCACCCCTTCATCTCTGCATTTTTTCTGCATTTGTGGCTGATTATGTTTGCTAAATTCTACATAAATGCTCTATGTGTCAGGCTCATTTGTGTATGTTCGTGTGTGTGTGTGTGTGTGTGTGTGTGAGCAAGTCTGTTCTACTTTGCATTTGTGCACTAGTACCAAACCTTAATTTCTGTGCAGAAATGTTCAGATTTCTGCCACTTTTATTTCTTTTATTGAAAAATGAAAAATCAGAAACTCTTACATTTTTCCCTTTCCCATTAATTTTCAATTAGGGATGTGACCGTATTATCAATATCATGGTATCGCGATAGCAAAACTGTCTCAATATTATCGCGGTCACATGACGATATGAAACGATAGGTCTTCCGGGCAAAAAGTGTAGTTTTTAAAATATGTTTAAACTTCTTATTCTAACATAAAAGGCCTCTAAAGTTGTGTAATGCTTTATGCTTTTACTGCATTATTCTCTGGCACAGTATCTGTCAAATGAACTAAAACCGAAAGCACAATATCATATCATCAAGTCTGTTTTTGCCACATGTTTTTTTCAAGTCTTCATTTGTCTTTTTTTTTTTTTTTTTTTAAATATCACAGTATCGATGGCCCTCTAACCTTCTGGTATTGTTCATTTGGGGGTCACACTTGTGTTGTTCGCGGTCTGAAATGTAACTTTTTTTTTTTTTTTTCCAGTAAAATCAATGTAATATATTTTGTTCCATAATATTTTTTTATTTTGAGAGAATTTCATGGTACTAATTAATATTTATGCAATAATTATGATCAATTTTTTTCCCCATTGAAATTTTTTATTTTTATTAATTAATCTAAGATTTTTATATTACTTTTCAATTATTTCAGTATTTCATGTTAAAACAGAGAGGATGCCTTTAAAATCTAATTAGTGCCATCTGGTGGGAGTAAAAAAAGAAAAACATCTGCAATTTCATGGTTTAGCCACTAGATTCCTATATAGCTCTATATAAAAGGCTTATAAATTCTCTAATTGTTTTTAGATATAAAGACTTATTTTTATTAAGTTGTGGATTTGGATATATATTTAGACATTCTCAAAGAAAGTTTTTGGAAAGGTTTAGATTTTTTTTGTTTGAAATTTTTGTTTGAAATGTCAGTTTTTGCATTAATTTTACTACAGTCAAACCTGAATACAGAGAAAGACATTTTGTTACAAATAACATCAAAATTCAACAAAAATGAACAGGAATTATCAGAGAATAATCAATCGGATTTCAACCTCTTATTTGAGTCTTCTGGCTCAGTTTTGCCATATTGTTACAGCCGCACCAGTTCATTTGTGTGTGTGTGTGTGTGAGAGAGAGTGTGTGTGTCTGTTTTTTACTCATGATGTTTTAGTGTGTAACCCCTTCCATGGTGTCTGTTTTGACTGCATTTTTGGCCGAATTATTGATTTTATTTCACGCATTTGCAGAAACATGCTTTGTGTTACAGTCACACTAGTTCATATACAGTATGTATATATACATTTATGACCGCGAACAACACAAGTGTGACTATTTTATTTTATGACCATTTAGCTTTTTTGAATCAAGTCCACATTTTATTTTATAATTTTTTTTTTTTTGTGGTCACATAGTGACTGCCACAAAATTCACTTTGTTTTGTACCTTTCTGATGAAGTAGTGATTTTTAAAAATAAAAAAAATAAAAAAATTCCCGGTCTAAAATGACCGAACAAGACCAGAGAGTTAATAAATGCTGTAGAAGAATTGTTTATCATTAGTTCATGTTAACTTAATGTAAAGTGTTACCATTTTCCAGTGGAATATTTAATGCCATGACTTTATGAATTCAAGACTTTCTGTTTCAGTTTAAGACCTTTTTAAGAGGAAATAAAGAGCCCCAGAAACCCTGAGCATGAACTCACATTCGGTCAGTCTGCAGGTGGCATGTGTCTCCGGCCGGCTGGACAGCGGGCAGCTCTGAGACGGGAGGTTTTGAGCGCTGAGACACTGGACCGTCCTGTGCATGACTCCAGCGCCGCACGTATGAGAGCACTAACAACACACACACAAAACCAGCTCACTTCACTGCATCACACATTATCACCAGCGCTCGTCTTCATCAGGGCTCTTACACCTTCTCCAAATTCACATTCAAGCACTTTCAAGGTGCATTTTCAAGTTTTTCCAGCACTTTAATCTCTGGTAAATTACATAACACATATACAATTGACCTATTGGTAGTGATTGATTTGATAGTGTTGAAATCGCTGAATTACAATTGCATTGATTTTATAATTTTATAATCAATGCAATTGTAATTTCAAGCGGTTTCAAGCACTTTATCCAAAATCCAAGCATTTTTCAAACCTTGAAAACACTATGTTACAGTTCAAGCATTTTCAAGGATCTCAAGCATCCGTATGAATCCTGTTTTATGATCACACACACACCTGGCTCCACGGCCCGGCGCTCCAGCGGCCCGCAGACGGACACTCGGACAGGACACACGGTCTGCTGTCGGCCGGCGGGCGTTCGGTGCAGTCGGAGGGAGACGCGTGTGAATACGTCTGCAGGTCAGAGGTCATGGCAGAGCAGTGCAGCGCCCTCCGCTGGAGTCCAGAGCCACAGCTCACCGAGCACTGAAACACAAACAGCACTCATTTACATTCATTACTTTACATTCATTTGATGCCATGTCAGCAGCAGCGGCAATATCAACATCCTTTCAAAATAACGTTTACAATAATTTAACAATTTTGTCTAAAAAAGACAACATACACAAAATAAAAATATGTGACCCTGGAGCACAAAAGCAGTCTTAAGTCGCTGGGGTATATTTGTAGCAATAGCCAACAATACATTGTATGGGTCAAAATTATACATTTTTCTTTTATGCCAAAAATCATTAGGATATTAAGTAAAGATCATGTTCCATGAAGATATTTTGTAAATTTCTTACTGTAAATATATCAAAATTTAATTTTTGATTAGTAATATGCATTGCTAAGAACTTCATTTGAACAACTTTAAAGGCGATTTTCTCAATATTTAGATTTTTTTGCACCCTCAGATTCCAGATTTTCAAATAGTTGTATCTCAGACAAATATTGTCCAACAAACCATACATCAATGGAAAACTTATTTATTGTATGAATCTAATAAATCTTATGATGTATGAATCTCAATTTAAAAAAACTGACCCTTATGAATGCAGGTTTTGTGGTCCAGGGTCACATATTAACAAAAATAATAGCAATGACAATTATATAAAGTCTTTGAACTTACTATATGACAAGAATTCTAAAATTATTTCAGGAGAAACCTTATTAAAATGTTAAAACATTAATATATTTTCTGAATAAAAACATCAACGCATTCATTATTCATTTACAAACTTTAACAGGTGTATTTATGTTTCTTATCACCTGAGAAAACTCACATTTCAACATGAGTTAAGGAGGCAAACATAAAGCATCCACGAATTTCAAACACTAATTCTCTTATAATTAAAAAATATATTATTATTATTATTTTTAAGTATTTGTTATTATTATTATTATTATTATTATTATTGCGTGTGAATTGTAGTGGAAAGGAAGGAATTTCATTATTTTTATATTTATTTATTTATTATTTGAATTGAAGGAGCGAGTGAATTTCTTTCTTTCTTTCTTTCTTTCTTTCTTTTTATTTATTTATTTATTTATTTATTTATTTATTTATTTATTTATTTATTTATTTATTTATTTATTTATTTATTTATTTATTTATTTATTTATTTATTTATTTATTTATTCATTCATTCATTCATTCATTCATTCATTCATTCATTCATTCATTCATTCATTCATTCATTTATTTATTTATATGTGAATTAGAACAGCAAATGAAGGAATTTCAGTACATATGTATTTATGTGAACTGGAGCAGGAAGCCAAGGAACTCATTCATTCATTAATTATGTGAAATGGAGCAGCAAGTGATGGTATTTCATTGCTTTAATACATATCTTTTTTATGTGAATTGGAACAGCTAGTAAATGAATATATTTATGTATTTATGTATTTCTCTATTTATTATTGTATTTATTTTTATGTGAATTAGAACAGCTAGTAAAAGAACTGTTTATTTAGTGAATTAGAGAAGCAAGTGGAGGAATTTCATTATTTTAATATTTATTTAATTTATTTATTTTAAATAAAATGTATTTAATATATTTCATATTTATTTATTTTATTTTATTATTATTTATTATTTAATTTTTTTACGTGAATTGGAGCAGAAAGTGAAGGAAAAGCAGTGTTTATCATACATGAATATTTGTGGTCACTACATCAATCCAGCTCCTCCCTCTGTCACTATTATTCTCTGGTCTTGAGGAGGTGTGTGGAGACTGTGCTGTACCTGACTCCATGCGGAGGTGATCCAGACGTACAGGCAGGTGGCGCTGTGACACGGCTCGTGTGTGTGGGGTTTGAGAGAGGCGTCACACACACTCTCTGGAGCCGGCTTCATCCCACCGTCCACACAAAACACCGATCTGGACCTCACGCCGCGGCCACAGCTTGCGTTACACTGGACACACACACATCGATGGCTAATCTCCCGTCAAATAATAATAACTTTCTCCGTAATAAAAGGACTTTGTATTTCTGCTGTAAGCAAGACTGTATGGGCAGGGAAAATATTAATTATTATTAAATTATTTGATTTGCCATTGGTCAGTCAAACTGGCACTTATTATTATTGGCATAACTTCATTCTAAAAAAGAAAAAAAAAAAGAAAAATAATAAGTATCTATGTGTTCATTTAATTTCATTTCATTTAATAAAATAATAAAATAAAATAAAATACAAGTAAAAATGTACAAGTTTCTCTGACTGTGACTTATGACATTATTGGCATTAATAAAAAAAAAAAAGTTAAAAATAATTAAATAATTATGTATAAGTACTAACTAACTATATATTTATTTATTTCCATAACAAGCTAGCTGTTCAGAATTTGCTTGGTGAGCTCATCAACAATAATAACAACATACATTAAAAAATGCATAAATACATCTAAACATATATGTGCATTCATCTATGTGTTCATTTAATAAAATAAAATAAATACAAATAAAAATTACAAGTTTCTCTGATTGTGACTTATTATGAATTATTATTGGCATTAAAACAATCTAAAATATATAAAAAAAATAATTAAGTAATTATGTATAAGTACTATGTGTTAATTGAATAAAATTAACAAGTAAAAAAGTACAAATTTCTCTGATTGTGACTTATTATTGCCATTTTTGTATATGTATCAGATAGTCCCGCCCACAACTCATGTGATTGGTTGAGTCAACATTATACTGACGCACTGAACATCAATGAAGGACATTTTATGAATAATTCACATAGAAATCTGCTTGTATATCATGAAGGATGAGCGAATCTCAGATGCAGCTCATAAACAACAACCATATTTGACCGTTTAAGGCCAAGCGTTTGGAGAGACGGAGGGACACAAATCACACAGATTACATTCAGACGACATGAAGAAGAACCCATAAACACAGAGACATCAGAGCGTTTCATCTCCAGAAACACATGGATAACCTCAGAAAACCTCGCCGGGAATCACCAAATCACACCAAAATAAAGAAATCTTCCTGCTTTAGATTTAGATTAAATAAAATAAAAGACATACATTTTTCTCTGATTGCGACTTGGCATTTTTGTATAAAAGTCGCTTACGTATAAGTACAATGTGTTCATTTGCTATTAAAAATAAAATAAAATAAAACAATTACATCTTTTTCTATTTGTGACTTATGACATATTATTGGCTTTTTTTGTTTTTGTTTTTCTTTTTTTTTCTGCATGAACAAAGTGCCAATATAGGCTTTTTTGTTTTTTATTTTTCCTAATTTTTAAAAATATTTATTTTCTGATTTTGGTGAGACATTTATTCTTGATTTGATTTGATTTGATTTGATTTGATTTGATAAAATACTGCTTTCTCTCATTGTGACATACAGTATAACTTATATTTGGCATTTGTATAAAAGTATCATATGTACAAGAACTGTGTGATCATTTACTATAAAAAATATACTAAAAATAAATAGATAGATAGATCGATAGATAGAACTATGTGCTCATTTGCTGTTTATAAAAAAATAAAATAATATGAAATAAATTAAAATAAAATAAAACATTTATTGTATAAAAGCATCTTAATTACTATGCATTTATTCACTATTAATAACATAAAATAAAAGCAAATATAATGAAATAAATATAAAAATGAAATAACTTGGGAGCCCAGTTGAACCATGCTGATTTTAACATCAGCATCTCACCTTCATCTTCACCTTTAAGTCTTGACAAACTTATGTAACAGTTCTAGTGTAATGAAGTAAATGAGTCGATGGTGTTTTACTCACGTCCTTCCAGTCGTGTGTTGTCCAGCTGTGCGTCTGGCAGTCGGTGTGGAAGCAGGAGCGGAGGCGATCAGGACGCACTCGTGCGTCACACAGGTCATCAGAGATGCGACCTTTGCCCTTTGACCTGCAGAAGACCTCACGGGACTGAAGGCCAGCGCCGCAGCTCGCCGAACACTGCACACAAACACACCTCATTATTAGACATTATATCTGGAGCTGGTCTGAATTAACACTCAAGACATACATACACATTTCTAGAAACTGCATAGTTTTTTGTAAGGGAATGAAACTTTGCAAGTGTTTTAAGACCCTCAAAACACATCTCATTTATTTTTTTTCAGATTTTTTGTAATTATTTTTTAAGAGATGTAACATGTTTCGTGTTCGGGTCATTTTTGACCCGGGTTTGTTTGGAGTGCCACTAGGTGTCAAAAATACGTATCTATGTAGTTATATTAGCATCAAAAAAATAAAATATATTTAGCTTTTTTGCCCATACCTCACAGTTTTGGGACTGAATTTTGTTGATAAATATGAATATTGCACGTCTACTAATTAATCACTTTTTTATTTGAAAGTGAAAGTCTATACAAATAAAATGAATTAATTTTGCTTGAAAACTTTTCTGAGTAATATTTATGTTGTTTTGTTAGAAATAAATATGTAAATTTAATAAAATTATGCTGTTTTTGAATTATAAAATCAAAGGAACTAAATTAAATTCATTTAAATTCCTTCCAATGCAGTTAATACTGGTAATTCTCAGATTATTATGTTTTTATAAATTTCATACAATCATATAATCAAACAAAAGTTGTCATACACACACACACACACACACACACACACACATACACATATATACACACACACACACATATATATATATATATAATAAAACATTTCAACAAATTAATTATTTTTATTTAATTTTTAAGTTCTTTATTTTTATTTAATTATTTCATTTATTTCATTTTCATTAATTGAATTAATCAAAAAAGGTAAATGCAGTAATAACATGGTAATAACATGGTAACAATCAAAATTTAGAATTTTTCACATTCACGCATTAATAAGAAATTGCGGTTACACTTTATTTTAAGGTGTCCTTGTTCCAGTGTAATTATACACTGAAGTACTGAGTAATATTAATTAACCACATGTACTTACTATATGGTTAGGGTTAGGATTAGCATTTGGTTTAGAGTTACTTGCATGTAATTAGGCATAATTTATTGCTATTATAATAGTAAGTACATGTAACGTGTAACAAGGACACCTTAAAATAAAGTGTTAGCGAAATTGCTGATCAGATACAATATGGTATTAGTTGATAAAGACTGTTTTATGCAGCAACGACTCTGGGGTGGAATACATTGAGGATTAGAGCAGAGTGTGTTTGAGAGGCGCTGTGTTCAGATATGAAGCGTGTCTTGCGGATTGCATGCTCTCTGGAGGCCTGAGACGAGCTGATTGCTTCCAGACGCAGAGGGGGATGATGGGGTTCGGGGGTAAAGCCGGGGCAGGATGGGTGTAGAGGCACGTGATTGGATCTGACTGAAACCAAGGGCGTAGTTTTGGGTTGAACATTGAGGGGGTTGAAGTGTGAACTGTTTTAGTGGAATCCCGGGTCATGCTCACTCATAAGCTTCATTTATTTGTTTGTTTGCTTATATGTTTATTTTTGTAAAATGGTCTTTTGTGCTATCATCTGCACATGCAAAGATGGTTGATAACATAACTACAATTAAGTAATAATAACTTCAATAAAGTCTTGTATGTCAAGTAGTGCATGTGTATTTATTAAAAGTAAATAAAATAAAAATAGTATAAGATAAAATATAAAATAAAATAAAATAAGATAGTACTGAATTACGTACTATTGGTATTTTTTTTATACCAAAAACACCATTAACTTACTAACTTACTGTTAACTTGCTAATAAAAATAAATAAATAAAGTAATATAGGCTTCACTTATTATTGCCGTTTTTCATATAAAAGCATCTTACATACAGAAAAAAAAGGGTTTAAAATTGTACCTTTTGGGGTACAACAGCTTGTTGCTGGAGCAGTACCCTTAAAAGGACATATTTGTACCTTTTTTACCCCTGATAGGTACATATTAGTACCTTAGAGTAGTAATTCGTACCAATAAGATACTGATATGTACCTATTAATTAATAAATTACAATAAAGAATTATTTATTGGCATATCTTGTATAAAAATATCTAATGTAGGAGTACTGTTTGTTAATTTGCTAATAAAATTAAATAGAAAAAAAAAAAGATGATTATTGACATAAAAAATATTAAAGGTTATTTTTAGTATAAAAGTACCTTATGTAGGAGTACTGTGTGTTCATTTATTATTAATAATAATGATGCAAAAGCCGATTCCAGGACGTGACGTCACATACCGCTCTCCACTGATTGGCTCTCCAGGAGGGGCAGGGTCCGGCCCGACAGGCCTTCTGTGTTCTGGGTGGGATGAGATGAGCACAGCTCTGCTCCTGGATCTGGGTTTGGTTCTGATCGACGCAGACGATCTGCCGCTCTTTGATTCCTTTCCCGCAGGACACCGAGCACTGCAGACAGAGAAAGACAGATCGGACCGTCAGCATTCAATCATCTGGAAGCACTAACACAGAGAAACACGTTCACGCGGTTCAGAGATCGTATTTACAACCCAGATGATACATAATATTGCTTCTGTTCATTAATTATGATCGTGGGACACAAAGTCTGATTTCAGATCATATTTAACCGCAGGTTTAGCTAGTTTTAAAGGGGGAACAAATCCATTTCTGTAAATAAGTATGCAGAATAGATATTTTTATAGCCTCTCTGTATAAAAGTATTTAGGAGTACTATGTGTTCATTTACCAAAATAATAAATAATAAAATAAAATAAAATAAAATAAAATAAAATAAAATAAAATAAAATAAAATAAAATAAAATAAAATAAAATAAAATAAAATAAAATAAAATAAAATAAAATAATGATGGAGAAATATATTATATTATGATTTTTGATTATTATTGACATTTTTAATGCATTTCTATTATTTTATATATTTTGTAAAGCCTATTTTAGTGACCTTTATTTTTTATTGTTTGTTATTACTGTAAAATGTATTATTATTATGTGTTAATGTTATTGCAATTTTTTGCACTTTTTCTCCTCCAAATGTCTATTTGAGCTTAGTTTAATTTTGTGTAAAAGTATTTTATATAAAAATACAATATATTAATTTGTATTAATTTACTAGTATTCATGAAACAAGCAAACAAATCAACAAACAAACACATCAATTTACATATATGTATATGTATAAAATATATATATATAATAAAAGTTTTATTTAAAACCAGCTTAAATTAAATTTACTACCACATTTAAATTTTAAATATAATTTAAATATACTTTTACTTCATAAATATTATTATTGCCAATATTAATTTTATCACATTTATTATTCACATTATAGTAATGAATATTGAGGGCTAAATGCAAAAACCTTAATATTCCTAAAAACAGGCCTAATCTTTTTTTTTTCTTTTTTTTTTCCCGAAAATGATTTCTTATTTTGTCCTCTTAATTTTAAGGTGAAATATGAGCTGGATCTCTTTCAGCTTCCTGTTTTGACTTCAATAACATCCACGTCTGTGAAGTTTGATCCTCACGGAAAATAAAAGGTTTGTGCAACAGGTTTGTGCAAAACTAAAGAGCACCAGGACACGCACACACACACACACACACACACACACACACACACACACACACACTATAAACAGGGTCATTACAGAGGTATTTTAAACACAGGCTGCAGTCTGCCAGCAGAAATACATCAAAGAAACACAGATAAGAGAAACGACCATCAGCATGCTGGCAGACACACACACACACACACACACAGCTGAAGGGAAGAGGAGGAGAGTGAGCGGCTGTGAACGCTCTCGTCTGATGGGAGTCACACACACAGCTGAAGGACAGAAGAGAGACGAGAGGAGAAGCAGCTCGAGGTCAGTCTGATGAGATAAACATGATGTTTTGTGTTAAAATGATCTGTACTGTAGTAACGCTGCATCATTTACTGCTAGAATCACTTCTGATGCATGAGTGTGTGTCTGATTCGCAGAATGTGTTTGAGTTCGAACAGAGCTTGAAAACTCAATCAGCTTTAGTCTCGATAATACAAGCAAACATGAGTGAATTTACCAAACCTGTCATAATTCAGTACAAAGTCAAAGATAATTTGTTTTTCTGTTTAGAATGATTAAGATATTAAGATATACACACTACAGTTTTTATATATAAATTTACATCTATATTTTTAATTAAAAATATTGTATTTTTAAATTTTATATATTTAAAATGCAAATAAAACAAATTAACGTATATATGCATATATGCAATACAAATATTTTAATGTAAATATTTTATGTATAAATTTACATTTTTGTACATGTTTTACATGTAGTTATATACAGTATATACACATAAAATAGTAAAAAAAATATTTTAATGTAAATAAACGTATATTTATAGATTATATTTGTACTTTATTACGGTTTTATATGATATTTTATTATTTCTATTGTATATTTTTAAATTTTAATACATATTAAAATTTCATTTTATTTTTGTGTGTGTGCATATAATTGAAATAATGAAATAATGATTAAATTATACTATCATAATTAAATAAATTCAATTATATAATGATAGAATTTCATTATTTACCCCTCATTTATTTTATTTAAAAGAACACATTGTAGTAGTATTTGTTGTTGATTGTATTGCATTGATTTTTTACTGTAATAGAGTGAAAACGGTGTTGTATTACAGTAATGAGACTCTAATGAGCATTAATATTCATCAGAGATGGCAGGTTTGGTGAGATTCAGACATATAGTGACTCATTCAGATCATTATCAACTACAGAGAGAGGAAAACTGTGGTCTCAAGCAAACACAGCGATCCGTGAATGAAGTCTGATGTAAAATAACACTGATCTGGATCTGATGGAGCCGCTCATTTATACATTCTTCATTTACACTAGAGTCCATGACAGAGAGAAAAGAGCTCATGCCGGATGTTTAAAACACAGCTCTGACCACTTCATCAACGCTCAGTCACTTTAGTCCCATATATGTGTTTAGACAGGAAAAATGTGCTTTTCTGCAATTTCTGACTGAACTATGTTAGATTGATTATTGCTTAAACACAAAACAATGCATGAAGTCCACAACCAGATACTGTACACGCATGTGTTTTTGTTTTAGAAATGCATTCCAACTTCTACTTAGAGAAACTTGAAAACATACTGTTACCATGACTGCCTTAACAGTAATAACCTTATTATTAGTATCAACTGTTCTGAAAAGAACATGTCTCAAAAGACATATCCAATGGACAAATGTTAAAAAAAAAAAAAAAATTATATATATATATAAATAAATGTTTAAATGTAATTAAATTAAAATTAACTATTTTGAAATTATACACACACACACACACACACACACACACAGTATATACACATAAAATACATTATATATACATGTTTAATATTTCAGATATTAATTATGTTATATTATGCATTTAATTATTAATTAAAAGTATTTAAAAATGTATTAAAATATTAATTAAATAAATTTATATTTATTTATAATTTTTAATATATAATTTCATAGTTATACATAGTACTTTGTTTTATATATATATATATATATATAACCTTTTAAAATATATAGTTTAATTAATACATTTTTATTTAATTAATAATTTAAAATATTTAATTAAATTACATTTATAATTTTTAATTACACATTTTTAAATAATATTTTATATATATATATATACATTTTTAAATCAAATCAAATCAGCAGAAACAGTAACGTCACAGCAGATGAAAGTCTCTCTGCATCACGTCATGATTAAATCCACTCATAAGAGAACGCAGATCACTTCAACACAGTCTCAACGAACGGATCTGATTTCATCGCTCAAAGAAAAAAACATAAACAGATCAGATTCATAAACAAAGCCTTTGACATGTAAAATAAATGCACCTGCGGTTCATAGAGTTCAAACGCTGTGAGTCACTTCATCAAACGCGTGTGTGTGTGTGTGTTTCTAGGAGTGGTTGAGCTGATTCACATCTCATGATCTCATGGTAAGTCACTGAACATCTCAAGACACGTGAATTAAAACGTCTGCTGCGACATCACAGAACAGAATCAACACAGTGTGGATAAAATTGGCACAATGGTCCATTATTGGCAGGAGATAAAGTTGATGAAATAAGAAGATCATTGTGATCATAGACGGATCGAAAGCAGCATGTTTAAGAGCGCTTCTCCTCGCCGAATGCCATTCCCATTGCACATGAAGATCAAGTGTCTGCTTATGAAAACCACATGAGAGGACCAGACTCTTGAAAGATCTCAGTAAATCTGCAGATCCTCAGACGACACAGCACTCATTAAACCACAGAACATCTACACGAGCACACGGCGCGTCTCCGTGAAGGTGTTTTGCAGGAACAGCTGCTCAGATCGGCTCCTCTGAAGGCTCAATAAATCAGCGAAGGCATAAACAGACGAGGAGGACTTCAGCTCTGGGTAAAACTGGAAACACACTGTTAACATGTTGTTTCCTCGGTAAGTGACCATCAGCTGTCAGTATGGAGATCATACAAAATGAGCCACAAACATTCATTTAGAAGAGGATTTTTTTTTTTTTTTTGAGGGAAACTAACCTGATCCTTAAAAATATCGATATGTAGATATATAATTAAATTAAACATTGTGAAATTGAATTAATATTTTATACTTTGTATGTATATACATTTTCATCAAAAAACTAAACAAAAAATAGGAAATCTATACCTTTTGTAGCTTTAAGGATTCATCTATATTTAATTTAGAATTTAATGTTGATCACTTTATTCAATTTCTGTATATTTTACAGTATACTGCCTACTTGGGCACAGGTAAATATGACCTTTATTATAATGGGTTCATGTGAAGATTGTTTGAAGTTCACTTAAATTAGAAGTTGTTATTTTTTAAAGTCTAATAAATGTTGAAATCGATAGCTCTTAACTATACTGTAATGTTGCATGGTTATAATCAATGGTTAAATATTAGGGAAAAAAAGAACAATTTCCTAGGGACATCAGTATTATTGGTATGAATGATGCTTGCCATCAGTCCTAAAAATGATTCCACTAAACAAATATTAAAAATACTGTCTTTATGTTGTTTCTGCATTAATTTGAAGATTACATGTGAAATTATTGCAATATAAAACTATTTAAAAACTTTAATGTTAGGTGGGATTACTTAATTACTTTTCTTTGACAACACCAATATATATATATATATATATATATAGTGAATAATACTGTATAATTAGTGATTTAAATTTTAAATATATTTTACAATTTTATATTATATTTGATATATATATTTTATATGAATACAGGATATATATTTTAATTTAAAAATATAACAAAAATGTATTTACTAATTAAAATTTGGATTTATTTCATATTTAAATCATCAACGCTTAAATTATATAATAAATAAAAAGAAAACAGATAGAATAGAAAAAGAATAGAGCAAGCTAGTGTTGTAATAATTATATATAACAATTTAATTCACTTTATTTAAATGTTGATCCTCTTTTTAAAGCTGAGATCAAACCGCTCACATAACAGTCTGAGAGCGTGGCTTTAGTGTGTCATGAACTCATTTCTCTCAGCACTGCTGTGTTTCCTCTTTCAGACGTGATTCAGCGCTGTGTTTGTTCACCCATATTTGGCCTGCGGTGAATCTGTGCATCTCGAGCTCATCACACATTTAAAATCCATACCGGAATAGTTTCTGGTTCAAGGATACGACGAAACGAGTCCCATGTGAAACGATCCTTTCTGTCCATTCTGCAGCAATTACATGTAACATAATCCATCCAGTCGACATGTGGAGTCAGTCCTGAGACACCAAACCCAGTTATTTATAAAGCTTGCCAAGATTATATTACAATAGTGAACTGATCACTAAACAAACAGCTAAACATTTTCTGACTCTTCATAGTCTTTGATTAATGAAGCATAATTGAATCTGATGTTATAACTGAATTATTCCACACACATCTGATGCTTTCCTTCTCATCTGGGATCCAGACGGATGAATGACGTAAGAAAGACTGAGTGGGTATTGTATTATCAAGATTTATGCACTTTAATTATCAAGTTTCCACCCACTTGGATTACACGGTTTTAACACAAACACAAAATAATACATTTAATGTGATGCATATTTATCAGTCATACAGAAATGAAGCCAATGGATGCTCTGCAGTGAATGGGTGCCGTCAGAATAAGAGTCCAAACAGCTTAGAAAAACGTCACAAGTAATCCACACCACTCCAGTCCATCAGTTAACATCTTCAGAAGACAAAAGCTGAAACTAATCCAGCATTTATAACAAGCCCATAATCCATAATAACGCTTCCTCAGTGAGAAAGTGTTCTGGTCTGAATCAGGAGAGAAATCTGCGCAGATCAAAACAGTCCGAAACAGCTCTAAACAAATACGTGGCTGGATTTTGATGTTAGAGACAACAGGAGATGCACTTTTTCACTGGAGGAAGTGTTATTATGGATTATGAACTCATATTTGAGTTCAAAACGTCTTAATGCTGGATTTGTTTCAGCTTTTGTCTTCTCAAGATGTTAAATGATGGACTGGAGACGGCACCCATTCACTTCCATTGCTGAGTAGCGATGCAATGCTACATTTCTCCAGATCTGATGAAGAAACAAACTTATGCTAATCTTGAATGGCTTGAGGGGGAATACATTTTCATCTTTTGAGTGAACTTTTCCTCTAAAAACCTCCTAGAACAGCTGATTCTTCACCTTCAACACATCTAAGCAGATTCTCATCCTTCTATCCATCAGAAACTATTACCGATGCAGTCAAAGTGAGCAGAACTAGCGGTAAACCCACTGAAGTCGGCATCTCAAACTGAGGATTCAGTGTAACGCGTGACCAGCCCTGCAAACGGAGAACCGGCCTAAACGCTTCCAGATTCGTCTCTCATTCCAAACGCTGACATTCACTGCCAGGTGCTCTTTCTAACCCACGCTCAGAGTTGCTTCAGATCAAAACCACCTTCAATCAATCATTATTTCAACTCAACCACAAAACTGCAAAACTCTGGGAAATACAAATGAGAATGTAACCTGAAGAAAACAACTGATTTATTATAATTAAATATGAATTATACAAGTAAATTATATATAAATATTAGTGCTGTCAAACGATTAATTGCGATTAATCGCATCCAAAATAAAAGTTTGTTTACATAATATATATATATATATATGTGTGTACTGTGTATATTTATTATGTATATATAAAGACACACACATACAGCATATATTTTACATGTATATACTTATATAAATTAAATCATATATAAATATATTTAATATATAACATTTTTCTTAAATATATACATGCATGTGTGTGTATTTATGTATACATAATAAATATACACAGTACACACACATATATATATATATTATGTAAACAAACTTTTATTTTGGATGCGATTAATCGCAATTAATCGCTTGACAGCACTTATAAATATATATATATATAGATAAGACAGATAGATAGACAATATATGCAATTTAGATTTTATATAAATATAGATTTTTTTGAACACTACAAAGAGTAATCAAAATTATTGTCATTTTGACATTGATGAATAAATTACATAAATTACACATTTAATTTTTTTCCTGTTGTTTTCCGTTTTTGTAATTTTAGTTTGTGCTTTATTTTTATTATTGTTAATTGTGTCTACATAGTTTTATTAATTTTTATTTCACTTTTAGATTCGAAATATTTTATTTTATTTTAAGTAACCATTTTTTTTTTACTGGTTTTAGTTGTAGTTTATGATAATAACCATGAGAATTACTGAGCGTAATTAATGCTGACTGAAAACTCTTCTGACACTTGGACAGCAACAAAAACGTGTGTGAAATCAGAGTGGTTTCTCCATATGGATCGCATTACTATCACTTCATTATGTTTGGAGTGCTCCGTCATCTTATAATCACAAATCAGCACAGCTTCTAATCAAATCACAACATCATACAGATTCAGGGCCATGTCCTGCTTTAATTACAGACTAATTGCTATAAATTAAAGTTGAACTGCACAAGAACATGACTATGTTTCTGTATTAACTTTCCCTGGTCTGTTCAACATTAAAACACGTGGGTTTTAATTTGTTTTCAGGAGAATAAAACAGACTTCATTAGGCTTTTGGCTGAAGCTCATGAAGGTTTAAATATGTTTTTACTGCTAAATAAAGTTGAGTTGATTATAAGTTGGCAACGCTGGATCCTCATCATGATGCAACAAAAACCAGACGCGCTTTCTGGTAAGTGTTTCTACTCAAAATATGTTGTTTATCTCTCATAATATAATCACAAGTTAAACTGGTTAAGATAAATATTGCTTTCTCTTAGTTGCTTGTATTCCTCTCATTTCACATCTTGCATGAATAAATGTAAAGTTTATCATCATAATGAATTTATTTCATGAGGTAAGTTACCATGTTTTAACAATACCAATAAACTACATCATAAAACTGCAATCAATCATCAATCTGAAGATAATAAATAACATTACTGGTACTTATAAATGCATAAATACAGCTAGTTTTGTGAAGGAAATTCAACAAAACGTTAATCTCACTGTCATAAAAACATGCACTAATATAAATCTCACATACAAACAGCAAAATGTCCACCATAAACGATGCTGAACGCCTCCAACTATGTCAAACATCTCTAGTCACATGACTTCCTGCGGTCATTAACGCTTTTAGAGCGAGGGGTTCTGGCTGCATTATTAGAGAGCGCTGACATGATGATTTATGAGGGACGAGCCACGGCTTTCCTTCTACAAACAAACCCAAATGATGGAATAATAATTTGAGGCCCCCGTCTCAGAGGGAATATTAGCAACAATCAGAAAACTGAAACAGGTGTTTAAGAGTGTTTAGTGAAGATCAGAGCCAGCGCTGGAAATGAGTTTATAAAGCACAATCGGTCATTTAAGGTTATTATAGTTCACTAAAACTGAAACTAAAACCACTAAAACAACCACAACAAAACACAGTTGAAATAAAGTAAATGTTGAAATAAAATATAGAACTGAAATACTGAACTGAAATAAAGTACAATAAAAAACTTTTCATTTCAGCTAAAATATAACTAAAACTAAAATTAAAATTTTACAATGATAATAAATAATATATAAAACAAAAACTACTAAAAATTACAAAGACACACAACAAAATTACTAAAACTTTAACTGGAATTTAATTGAAAAATGAAAAATATAAAAATGAAAACTGAATATTATTAATATTTCAGAATATTAATAAAAACTATAATAGTATCTCAACAATACTACAAAAACAATAGTCATTTATTTGTTTGTTATTTAACACCACATCAGCAGCAAAGGCTATTTCTGTGGCAAACTTACAGCTGTAGAATTTTATTATGTCTAAAATATATTACTAAATATTCTATTTTACTAAATATTGTCTTTAATATTCTTTAATAAATTTTATGTCTAAAATGTTATTTCCAAAAGTTTTATTACTAATGCAATATTGTATACTATACTATACTAAAATTGTATTCATTGTTACATTTTATAACATCGAAAATTGTACAATTTTATTACATCTACAATTTTATTTCTAAATGTTTTTATTACTAAATATTTTATTAAATTATTAAAATTATTTTATTTTCTTAATCAAAATTTCATGCAATAACAATAGTTTCTTACAAAAACATAAAATAGCAATTATATAACTATATCTAGCAATTATATAAGTTTGATATTTGACAGAATAACTAAAATTTATCAAGGACAAATCTGTCGAAAAAAGACCCTTAATGAAAGCCAGAGACCAAAAACAGAAAAATTATTCAATTTTATCCCCATGAAACAATATTTTAAAGAAACTCTTCTGATTGAAAAAAAAGGGGGTTTTACAGCGTTCTCTGATGTAAATTATACATCAATAAACCAGTGCTTTTCTACTATGCACAATGTTTTATTTCTGTTATTTAGAGAGAATTTGCAATGAAGGATGTTATAAACACAAATACAGAGAACAGAAATCAAATGCTGTCTCTCTTAAAGAAATGCAGCACTAATTTATAATCAAATCACGACATTATAAACCATGCTGTGCTTTAATTATGGCACAAGAACATAAATGCATTTGTGTGTCAACATCAACATTAATCCACACATTATAATTGATTTGCTGGACTCAAACGCTTAACGCAACACAATCATGGATGTTTGTCGTTTCTAAACGGCGAGAGTGAAATCCGAAGAGGCTTTTAAGTGCAGTCTGAAACCAGAGATGATTACGAGGCTGTTCTTGGGTTTTTCAGCTCTATAAACACTGTTTTAACTCTCAGATGAAGGACTCTGGCCAGCTCTGATTAATATCAGCCAATGTTGCTGTAAAAGCCAAACGCATTACAGCCGAGCCATTAGCCAAATGATTCCCAGCTGCAGCGACCCACCGCTTCTCTGGGGACTTCACTATATAAACCTTCAAGAAAACATCGTAAAACTTACAATATGCAAGGCCTTTTCTGGCACTCAGCAGGATTTCATAAAACACATTAATGTCTCCGGACGCAAATAAACTAATTCAAGATGAAACAGCAGAATGTGTCTAAAATTAAGTTGGATTTTATTTCTATAAGCTGTGAAACTAAACATGTATCTCACATAAAGATGTTTATGAACAATAACCTTTAATAGTTTCCATATCTTTTCTTAATGCATGATCTTGTCAAGATAAAAATAGGTTGAAAGATCAAAGTTGCTTGATTTGAATTACGTCTCACTTCATGTATCACATAATCATATATTTTATATATTAAAATGTGAAATATTACATATAACATTACATGATTGATGCATATCTATTGGAAAACTTTAAACAGCATTTTGATAATTTTATTTTATGCAGCTTTATTGAGCTTTTAATAATTGAGAGACTTGAACTGAATTGTCTTTATGCTTGCATTATATATATATATGTATATGCTAAATATTGCATAGCATTACATGACCAATGCATATACATTAAAATACTCCATCTAAAATGGTTTTAAACAGCATAATGTGATAATTATTTTGTTATTTTATGCAGCTTTATTGAGCTTATATTAATTGAGAGACTTGATTTGAATTATGTCTGTAAGCCTGTATTATATATTGCATTGAAATATTACATAATATTGTATGATACATATCTAATAAAATGCTTCATCTAAAATTAATTCAAAAAGCACTTTGTATAATTTTTATGCCGCTTTAGAGAGTGTAATTAATTAAGAAATTTGATTTGAATTGACATTAAGCTTGAATTGTGTGTGTGTGTGTCTCTGTGTGTGTATTAAAACATGAAATATTACTTAACATTGATGCAGATCTACTAAAATACTCCATCTAAAACTATTTTAAACAGCATTTTGATACTAATTTTATAATTTTATGCAGCTTTATTGAGTTTGACTTGAATTATGTCTGAACTTGCATTATATTTGATATATTAAAATGTTAAATATTATGTTACATAATTGATGCATATCTACTAAAATGCATCACTAAAACTATTTTAAACAGCATTTTGATGATATATACGATATATATGATTAAAAATGGTGAATAATACATAAGTTAAGAATTACAGCAGCTAAAATAAAAACTTTCCCCCTTTTTTCCTTATATATTCATACACATATTAACCAAAAAGTATGTCGATAAAAACCCAATGAACATAAAATCCCCTTCAGATGTGGCTATAGGCCCAACAGACTAAGAAAACAACACAAGCATTCACAACCTTTATGTGTTTTAATCATTTTTACAGTGTGAAATAGTTCTGGAACAAACTGAGTGGGATGTTCAGTTGAACATATTTATGAGAAAAACAAAATCATACATCATCATCATGAGTGATGAGGACGGCCATGAGAGAACAGAGAGAAAGAAACCAGAACAAAGTGAACAGACACAAAGTTGAGAAATCAGCAGATCAAAAGAGAAATGAATCACTTGATCGCTTCACAATGAAGATTCAGACAAATATACAGTTACTTTATGATTCAAAACAAAGACATTTGCATATAAAAGCTGCAGCACTGAATCTCTGGCTGTAAACAAATAAATAAAACAACAGCAAAAATCCTTCGAAACTATTAGAAATGGCCAGCGAGCGGACAATTGACAAAACATACGGCATAAAAGAGGTATTTGTGTTCTGAAACTTAAGAAATTACTAAAAATATAGAATAATGTGATGTATCTGTATGGCACCATGATAAAACTCATTCAGATGGCAATTAATTCACTGCGAACGAGGTTTAATTACCTGAACCCCAAAAATTTGCAGATGGGAACTAAATTAAGCAGTTCTTTTCTCTATAAAAATAATGTAAAAATTTCCATGTCAATCAATCACCGTCTGAACAAGTCGATACGTTGTGGTTTTTATTATGGTAGTTGATAAAATAAGAGCTAAAATGCTCTCAAGGTTTAGTTTGCAGAAACTGACTGCAACCTTAACGATAATGACGCTTGAAGTCAAATTCTGAGTAACAATGATACAAAAATAATGTTATAATACGTTAAAACTCAACGCTACATTAGACAAACAATGAAGTAGATAGTACTTAGTGATTCAATCCTAATTAGCACCAAATCTCAGTGTTGATACCTGATGACGAGCAGTACAAACATATCACTCGTTTAACCCTCATAATGCATTTTGACACGTAAAAGCCTTTTCTTTTTTTTTTAAACTGCATAGTTTTTAGTAAGCGAATGAAACTTTGTAAAGCATTTAAGACCCTTAAAATACACATCATTTATGTTTTTTTTAGATTTTTTACAATTATTTTTTAAGAGATATAATATGTTTCGTGTTCGGGTCATTTTTGACCCGGGTATTTATAGAGCACCACTAGGTGTCAAAAATACTTACCAATGAAGTTATATTAGTGTCTAAAAACTTTTGTAAAATATGTTTCAGTTTTTCTCCATATCTCACATACTTTTGGGACTGAATTTTGTTGATAAACATGAATATGTATGTCTATTGGTAAAACACTGTGGCATGAAAAATTGATAAATTTTATAAAATAAGTTCATGCAATCAAAATTAATTTATCTAATTTGAAAACTTTTCAGAGTAACATTTAGGTTGTTTTGTTAGAAATAAATATGAAGGTTTCATAAACGTGAAATCATGAATAAATTAAAATTATAGTTATAAATTAAAAGGAGTTAAATTCCATTCACTTCGATGCAGTTAATACTGGTAATTCTCAGATTGAATGTTTTTTATAAATTTTATACAATGATGTATTCAAATCTAATTTCTCATCAATATCGCAAAAAAATATATAGATTTTTTGCATCATAGTTTTTTTGGTGTGGTTCATGTATCATTTGAAATGTTAAAGAATTTCTCGATTTTTAATTTATAAAAAAGGAGTAAAAGTAATAACAGTACAATTCAAACATTTTTTCATATTTACTCATTACTGAAAAGTCACTGATCAAACACAATATTGTTTTAGTAGAAAAATATTCCGTTTTATGAAATAACGATTCAGTACGCAGATGTTGAATGCATTATGAGGGTTAGATGAGGCTGAAATCTTTGGTCGTTTGATTTTATTACATTTCTGCTTTGTTACATTTTGCAAGTGCATTTTGAGACAAAGACTGAACAATGAGGTATTTCTTTCATTTGTCATTTATCAAGTTTTCCTTGAGTGTTTCAGTCCACGTCGAAGTATCGCAATCGCTTGTCAAACTAACTAAAGTCTGGTTATTTATACTTAGATATGTTTATATCCTGCAGCCTCGATTTCTGTTGAAAAATACAGAACTGCAGATCTTCCAAAAACCAATTTCACATCACGATCAAAATAAAAACAAAACACTAAAAAAAATTATTTTCCTCTGTACAAGTCAACGTCACGAGCACCAGTTTGAAATATTAAATAATATAGATATAAGACGAATTGATGATTTTAAAAATACCCATTCTGTACAAAGATACAAATATAATATACAATAAGTGGCTGCTGCGTAATTGTCATAATAATAATTAAAATATTAAACTCTTATACACAAATATACACTTGTGTTTTTAGATTACAGCTCAAACTTGAGTACAAATAAAATTGCACGAATTATTTCTCTGTTTTTCAGAAACGCTTCCTCTAATTCATAGAGCGTGCAAACATGTTTTTAATTACTGTTTTTAACGACATCCTGTAAAATATGCTTAGGTGGTCCGAAGATTCACTGCAAATGTGTTTCTTAGTTTTTTTTTCTTGTTTTCTAGTACAAAATATTCTTAAATCAAGATGCATTTACTGGAGAACCAAAATGACTTGAGATATTTAGATTTGCTTTCTGAAAAATGCACCAAAATTAAGTGAGTTTTCGCTTAAAACAAGAACAAACATCTACCAGTGGATTCAGGTAAGTAATTATTTTTTATTTTTAAATTTTATTTATTTATTTTTTTTAAGCAAATTGGTTCAGAATGGGTTCAGAAAAATAAAACTTTTTATTTTTTAAATTTTGGTTTTTAAATTAAGCAAAGTTGTTCACGTTTATTTAAATGTGTATATTTATTCATTTATCTATTTACTACTTCATTTTAAGTAAAAACTCATTTCATTTTGATGCATTTTTTTATAAAACAAGACATGATACCTAAAGTCATTTTGCTTTTCGTGTAAATGCATGCTGATTTAAGAATATTTAGATATTTGTACTGGAAAACAAGCCAAAATACTGAGGAGGAACATAATTTTGACTTTGATTCTAAACAAAACGGTAAACAGCTGGGGCCGGTTGCATAAAAGGTTTAGACTAGTTTTAAAAGTTAGTTATCTAATTTTGTTCTTGTTCTTTAAGACTGGTCAAAATGTTTAAAATTCAGTTACATAAAAACATAGATTAGTCTAAGCTGAATGAAGACTGATTAGCCCTTGGTTAACGGCTAGTTGGTCAAACTAGTTCTTAAGACATGTCTTAATATAGAGGCTGAGTTTATGCAGCTCTTTGCCGCTTCTGAGCGAGGTCTGGGTGTGTTGGGAACCCTGTTTGGGCGTGTCTTCGGGCGTCTGATGGACACACAGACAGACAGACACACAGACAGCTGCTATCTATCGTACCGGCTTCCACGCTCGTCTGTGCCATGAAGCGGCCGCGGCGCAGGGCTGGCCGTTACACGGCTCCACATCGACTGGTTTGTCCAGAACATCGCAACTGTGCTCGTTTAACCTCTGACCACTGGGACGCTGACAGACCACCAGACGCGTGCGCTGACCGCCGCCACACGAGCGAGAGCACTACAGGACAGAGAGAGAGAGAGAGAGAGAGAGAAACTCAACCATCAGCGCTTCAACTTCTCAATTCATAAGAGACTCCAATACATGACACGTCGCTAAACTAATGATGCAATACTCAAATACTCATAAAGAACATAGAACACACAAATAATGAGTTAAACGTATATTATAGAGTATTACGTATAGTAGTAGAGTCTTTAGTGTATAACATGCACATGGTACATCACTTATTTGAACAGTATGTATCAGTAGGCACCTGGAGGTTGCTCCACCAGAGTTTCATTGTACATGTACAATGACAATAAAGTTCTTACTTACTTACTTACTTAAACAGTCATTTTATAATTCATTTATCTATATTTATTGATACTCTTTATTGAGACTCAATGCTGATTGAATTATATTTCATATTTACAATCAATAATTCTCTTGTTGAACATTTTGGATTGTAAAATAATAAAATAAAAATGTATTAATTAATAACCAACAAAAATATTGAGGAAATATTATTATTATTATTATCATTATTATCATTATTATTATTTTCGCTCAAAATAATAATAAAGTCTTTTGGTAATGAATGAATCATATTTAATATTTATATTCAGTATTTTTCTTGACTTACTGAACATTGTGGATTATAAAACAATACACAATTATTGTAATAATTAATAAAAAATAATAATTAAAATACATTATTATGCAAATATTATCAAAATAAGTATTTAAAAATAGCAATTATTTAATAAATATAATTTATCAATATAATATTATATATAAAACATATATAATAATAATATTGATTAATAGTCCTTATTGAATCTTGTTTCGGTACTGAATTTTAATATTATAATTTTAATACTGAAATTTAATATTTATAATCCATACTTCTCTTGAGTTGTTGAACACATTGTGGATTATAAAATAATACTCAATTATTTTAATAATTTAAAAATAATATTTAAAATATATTATTATTATTATTATCATCATCATCACTTAAAATAATTATTTAAAACATTAAATAAATATAATAAATATGATACTTATGGTAAAAATAAAAATGTTACTACAAACATTATTAGTCCAAATTGAGATTTATTTTGGTAATGAATAAATATTATTATTTTTATATTATTGAATTAAATAATATTATTTAATATTGATAATCAAAGTGTCTCTTGACTTGATAAACATTGTGGAATACAAAATAATACACAATTATTTTAATAATGAATTAAATTAAGTGAATTAAAATAAATTATAATATATTTTGTTATTACAAATGTTATCATTTAAACTAATTAAGAATTATTAAAATAAACATAATATTATATGGATATTATAATGAATAATAATTATAATGATTAAAACTATAAAATTACATTCTATTCTACAATATTTTAACAGCATTTTAATTAACTTCAAACCATGTTAATTGTAATGTTAATGTAGTGTTAATTATGTTAACAATCAATGAAGTTACTCTTGAATGAACACTCTCTGAATGTGCAGGTGTTGTGTGTCTGACCTGGCCCCAGATGCCGTAGTTCCAGTGTGGACAGGGTCCGGAGTCGCAGCTCTTGGACTCGTTGGGTTTGACTCTCTCGTCGCAGTGATTGGTGCTGCGTCCGTCTGCGTCTTGACAAACCACGACCCGCCGCTGGAACCCACCTTCACACGAGCTGGAGCACTAAACACAAACACAAGACAAACCAAAAATTACTCAGGCACCAGATGTCATCTTTGATATGTGGCCCTGGAGCACAAAACATACGGGTCAATTTTCTGAAAATAAGCTTTCCATTGATGTATGGTTTGTTAGGATCGGACAATATTTGGTCGAGATACAACTATTTGAAAATCTGGAATCTGAGGGTGCAAAAAATCTATATATTGAGAAAATCGCCTTTAAAGTTGTTCAAATGAAGTTCTCAGCAATGCAAGTTTTGATATATTTACGGTAGGAAATTTACTAAATATGTTCATGGAACATGATAACTTATGGTACAAATTTTGGTTGGACTGTATGTCAATTTCCCTTTGGGGATTAATAAAGTTCATTCAATCCTGTATATTGCATAAAGAAAATGAAGCCTCATTATGAATAAAAATTATTTTTATTTAATAAAAAAGTCATAACTTAATATTTCCCCAATATAGTGTATCTGATCAGCAACTTCTCATTAATGAGTGAATGAGAAAAAATAAAAGATTTAAATGTTATTACTGCATTTACCCCTTTTGTTATATAATATATATATATATATATATATATATATATATATATATATAACATTTTGATCATCTTTGAAATTTCAAATTACACATGAACTACACAAAAAACTATGATGCAAAATAACTATATATTTTTACAATATTGATGAGAAATTGTATTTGAATATATTATTGTATGAAATTTATAAAAACATATAATCTGAGAATGACCCATTGGAATTAATGGAATTTAATTCAGTTCCTTTGAATTTATAACTCGTGATTGCTCAAAAACCTACATGTTTATTTCTAACAAAACAACATAAATATTATTCTGAAAAGCTTTCAAACAAAATAAATTAATTTTACTTTAGATGAATAAAGTTATGATGCAGTGGTTCATCAATATTCATATTTATCAACAAAAATCAGTCCCAAAAGTGTGTGAAAAAGGCTAAATATATTTTGCAAACATTTTTAGTATAATAATATAACTTCATAGATAAGTATTTTTGACATCCAACAGTGCTCAGTACACACCTGGGTCAAAAATGACCCGAACATAAAACGTGTTATATCTCTTAAAAATTATTGTCAAAAATCTGAAAAAAAATTAATGATGCATATTTAGAGGGTCTTAACGTATTTACAAAGTTTCATTGCCTTACTAAAAACCATGCAGTTTTAAGAAATTTTTATGTATTTCTTTTGAGTCAAAACAGACCCGAATGCATTATTTTTTTGTATTAAGAATTCAACACACTTCACCTCTAATTCTCAGTACTGTAATATGAAAAACACATTGCATCAGTGATTGAGTAATATATCTGTAAACGTACAGTAATGACCTGCTGAGTCATTATCGTTCAGAGCCGTTAAAGGACTCATTTTCTCACATATATATCAGCGGGAGGTTGACGTCACATCACTTTCTATATGAGTTTGTGTTCCTCCGGCAATATATGTCCCTTTACAGCCTGTATTACATGGCATTATCTTCATATAATCCCACAAACCACACCAATAAAGTCCAGTATGAAAGCCTCACACACTCTGGAACTCATCCAATCCCAGCATGCATCAGTGCTCACAGCAGCGGATCAAAGCTAATGGGCACATGTGCTAATGAAGGAAATTGCAGTCAGATGACAGAACGGCTCGCGATGAGCATGAAATATGAAACGTTTGACTCAAGCAAACAGACTGTGATTCTGTAAGAGGATCCACACACGCATGTACTGCTCGCAAAACACATGCGAGACGGAGAACAAGCTCAGCGGAAATTTATAATGATCATGCACTCAATCAGTCAATGCAGTAATAAAATGGTATCATAATATGTAGATTTGATCATATGTAGATATTTTAGTCATGTCATAAGTTTAGGGATGACCTGATATTAAAACTCTGAATGATACAATAAGCTGTTATGTTATGGCCAATATCTGCTAAATAAATTATTTGTATATAAAATATTTAAAATATATAAATAAATATATTTATATAATTCTATTCTTAATAATAATAACAGTTTTCTATTTTAAAAAAATATATTAAAATGATTTTGTATATTAAATATATATACTATTTTGACTAAATAATTGAAAATAAAACACTAAAAACTAAAATCAATATTTTTTTTCTATTTTAAATAAATGTTTTTTACTAAATTCAAATACATTTTTACTCAACTATAAATTTCAGATATATTTTATACATCATTTATGCATAATTTTTTTGTATATCAATGTTAATATATGATGTATATGTAGTTAAGATGAAGCAGAGTAAGTGAGGTGGCACTCACAGCTCCCCAGGGCCCCGTCCTCCACTGGTTGTCTGCAGACGGGACGTTCCAGCTGTGCTGTCCGGGGTCGTAGGGCAGGTGGGGCTGGTTGTTGGGCCAGTGGTAGGAGGATTGGCAGGGGGCAGCCGCACACTCCTGCTCAGCGCTGGGACGCTCGCCTGGGTCACAGAACGACTCGTCCAGCTGATGATGGTAGCTCATGCACACGACCCGGCGCGTGGAGCGACCCACGCCACACGACACCGAGCACTGGAGCAAAAACACACAACACAATCAACACACAAACCACATCAACAGACCTAGACCACCTCTTCTGGCAGCACACAAAATGCACTGCAATAACTTTCTTTAGTTAGTCAATGGATTTCAATTTCAGTTCAAAATTTTGCCTAATATTTGTGTGATAAAAAATTTAATAAAACAATTTATGTGGAATTTTATGTAGCACACCATTTTCCTCTTATTTACCAGCGTAATGTTATCTAAAACTTTTTTTTTTTTTTTTTTACAAATCATAAATTTTAACAAAAATACAGCATTACAGAACAAAAAAAAAAGTACAGGGGGAAACAAATAAAAATGATAATTTATTGAAAAATTTTTCTATAATGCAGGATGATTTTTAAGCTTTTTGAAAAAATGAGAATAGTGAGTGTAATTGCTTCACAGTTGGGTTTATGCTACAGGTATCTTGCTTTTTTGTGATTATGGCATCTTACTGATCATACAAATGACAAAACTAAAAAAAAAAAAAATTTAAATAAATAAATAAATAAATAAATAACCTAACTAAAAAATAAAATAAAATATTAAAAAAAAACCTTAAACTTAAAAAAAGAAGAAGAAAAAAACATTTTGCTTTGGCAACAAACTGGTAAAGTTGAGGTACTAAAATGACAAAACAATAAAGAAAAATCAATTACAGCTAAATAGAAATGTTGAAAAAATATTGACAAAAACAATAAAATTAATAAAACTAAAATTAAAATATGAAAATATAAAACTAAAGGCTAATCCAAAAACAAAAAAAAACAGCAACACATGTTAAGCATATACAACAGGACCAAGTATTTGCAATGTGCATTTGCGTGGTGTATGTTTCTCTATGTAGACCATGCAGGACTGTGAAAATGAGTGTGTTTAACTCACTGGTGTCCATTCTCCTTCCCTCCACTGACCGCAGGGACTGAAACACACGGAGGAGTCTGGCGGACGAGGAAGATGAGTGCAGGACGACTCTTCAGCAACGCTGCCCTGAGCATCTCTACAGCTGACGTAGCGCTCCCGCCGGCCCTCGCCACACGACACCGAGCACTGAAACACACACACAACGCATTAATACAGCTGGAGGTCCTATTTGTCTCAGATGTTCATTAGAAGACATAAAAACAGATGCAAGTGAGTCAAATGAGATCGTTTGATGTGAAATGTTACTCACGCTTGTCCATGAGCCGTATCTCCACTGTGTGTGTCTCTGACCCACTTCTGCTGGTCTGGGTGTGTTAAACACTGACGCTGCGCGAGGACAAGCTGACAACTCACAGTCCTACACACACACACACACACACGTCAGATTCATAGGTGAGAGATGATGCTGGTTATTATACCCTGCTGGTCAAAACTGTGGAATCATTAACATTTGTTAAAATGAAAAAAAAAAGTCAATTCTGCTCACAAAGGCTGCATTAATTTGATCAAAAATACAGTAAAAATTGTGAAATATTTTAACAATTTAAGATAATTGTTTTATTTTACTTGTTTTAGATAATATATGTTAAAATGTAATTTATTTCTGTGATCAAAGGTGTATTTTCAGCATCATTACTCCAGTCTTCAGTGTCACATTATCCTTCAGAAATCATATTAATATGCTGATTTGCTGCTCAAGAAACATTTCTGATTATTATTAATGTTGAAAACAGTTGTGCTGTGATACACTTTATTTTTCAGAATTCACAGATGAATAAAAAGTTCAGAAGAACAGCATTTATTTGAAATAGAAATCTTTTGTAATGTTATAAATGTCTTTGATGTCACTTTTGATCAATTTAATGCATAGTTGCTAAATAAAAGTATTAATTTTTAACTTTTTCTTTTTAAATCTGACTTCAAATTTTTGAATCTTCATGTGACACTGAAGACTGGAGTTATGATGCTGAAAATTCAGCTGCGCATCACAGGAATAAATTACATTTGAACATATATTCACACAGAAAACAGCTATTTGAAATTGTAATAATATTTCAAAATTTTTACTGGATGTTTGATCAAATAAATGCAGCCTTTGTGAGCACAAGCGACTTCTTTCATGAAAAACATTAAAAATGGTAATTTGAGCTCTAGTGCAGATGGAGCATGTGATTGTGTTTGTTCACCTGACTGTCTCGAGGTCTGGCGGCTGCGTTACAATCCCTGTCGTCCACCGTCTCGCCGTAAGCTCCTGACACACACCTGACCGCACGCATCTGGTAGCCCTGACTGCAGCTCACCGTGCACTAAAACACCATCATTCCCATTCAGAACGTCTGGTGACAAAAACTGACATGACAAAGGAACCGAGCATCTGTTTCTCACCGGACTCCAGGCTCCGACCTGCCAGGACGCACATTCGGGAAGCTCACAGCCGCCCACCGCCGAGGGTTTGGTGTTTGGGTCGCAGCGCTGCTCATTCAGCTTCTCGTCTCCCAGAATGCAAAGCACCTGTCGGTGTCTGACACCCTTCCCGCACGTCACCAGACACTGATGTGAACAGATGCACAGATTCACTGTAGTTTATTCGGGATGGGTCAGTTGGATTGCGTTACTTAAATCTCAAAGTAAGTCACATGTATATACAGTATATGCAACTTACTGTATATATGCAATTGATGTCAGGCATGCAAAACGCATTTAGACTGATGTCGATTCAGAGACCAAGTACATTTCCGGTTTCAGTTTCACTTTAAATAAATTTGCAGATTTGCGTTTATAATGAACATTGTTTATAATGAATGCCACTATAATTAATGTTTGTATTCCTGTTCCGTTCTGAATACAGTTACATTTATTGGATTTGTTGTGGATTGAGAGAAACTAAAATCAGTGCTGGGCAACGATTAATCACATCCAAAATAAAAGTTTTGTTTACATAATATATGAGTGTGTACTGTGTATATTTATGTATATATATAAATACACACACACATGCATGTACATGTTTAAGAAAAATATGTTACGTTTATATATTAAATATATTTATATATAAATCATATGATTATAAATATATGCATGCAAATACATATAAATATTTTCAAAATATATGCTGTATGTGTGTGTATTTATATACACATAATAAATAATAAAGAAAAACTTTTATTTTGGATGTGATTTATCACAATTAATCGTTTGACAACTAATTCTGCTGCATTATTTTAGTAACACTAATGGACTTATAGTTTTTGTTAATATTTTGAATCTTCTCACTTTAATTTTAAAGTTACAGTAATTTTGTTGTGGTTTTTGTCATTTTTATTAGTTTTTTTTAATATTACAGATATTGTATATTACACTATTTATTCATTATTATTCTTAGTTTATTTAGTTATATCAAGTTAAACTAATTGAAAATGAGAATTCTCACCTTGGCAACTAGATAAAATAGAATATATATTTTATACTATTTCAGTTCATTTTTGTTTTCTAGTAACGAAAATGTTTTTTTATGGTTTTAGTTTTATTCATCTGTAATAACCCTGGTGTTCGACTAGTATGCAGTACTACTGTGAGAAACACCAGATCAAAACAGCATGAGGGCATCATGATGCTTCAGAAGATCAGTACGGTTGGATGTGTGGTCAGTACCTCGCTCCATTCGCCACCGCTCCAGTCGGGACAGGGCACGTCATTGCAGGATTCGCTCAGGACTCTCTGCTGCTCGCTACACTCTCGCTCCACCAGCCTGCGACCCAGATTGTTCATACAGTACGCCTGCCGTGTTCGGACGCCGTGTCCGCAGCTCTTCGAGCACTGCAACCACAATTATATTGCATTACAAAACAGCACATAATTATATGCAAATCTATAAAACCTTATATATTTACTTCACTTCTTCATTTAAAGGCAAGGCACACTACAGGCAAAACATTATTTTTTATTCCTCTCCATATTATGAAGGTTTTTACTGAGGGGGTTGTTTATCTCATTCACACGAATTTTATTATTGCACTTTCTCTATTTGCGTCTATAGATTTCAGCTACAACACATATCATTAAAGGACATTTTATTAAAATGAGTTTTACTTATATACACCAAAGTTTTAGTAATTCTATGTTCTGAAGGTTTTTACTGAGGGGTTTGGTCATATATCATCCGCTTGGTTTTATACATAAAATTAGCATATCATCACAAGCCATTGTTTTTTTTTATGTTTTTTTCCCCCAATTTAATTCAATTCAAAAGCATTTTAGTATTGTTTAAAATGCATTTATAGGATTCCCTAAATTATCTTTGGCAAGAAAAATACAGACAAATTAAAGAGTTTTTGCTTAGATTTTATATATACATATTTCTTTTATATGTTCTGTTTTGACTTTAATTTGTTGTGTTTTTGTCATTTTTAAATACATCCATTGTATATAGTTTTTTAAAATCATTTTTATCATTATAGTTTGATTTTATTCATTTGCAGTTTTGTTTAATTAGTTTTATTTTCCAAAAAACAAAACAATAATAAAAACATACGTTTCTAAAACATAATGAGTTCCACTTCAGTATCACTAAAATCATAAAAAATTTATTAATATCCATATTCTGAAAGTTTTTACTGAAGGGTTTGTTTATATATCATTCACACTAGTTTTATACAACATTTTAATCCTATAAACATGGTGATTTTTTCAGGCTATTAACAATATATATGTATATATATATCCAACCAAAATTTATTCAGTAATTCAGACACCTTCAGCATTTCTCAGATTATCACAATTTATTCGCTATAGTTTAGAAAATGGTAATAAAATATGAGAAGAACTCAGGGTTAAACTGTGTCAGAACAAATTGATCTTGATAATGTCAGATAACTTTGATAGAAAGGTATGTAATGATTTCGGTTGAATAGCTGTCAGCTGTTAAAGGTCCCATGACATGCTGATTTTTGGATGCTTTTATATAGGCCTAAGTGGTCCCTAATACTGTATCTGAAGTCTCTTTCCCGAAATTCAGCCTTGGTGCAGAATTTCAGTCACTGAAATTCACAATGAGTCAGTCCCACAATGAGCTTTCCTTAGGACGTGCCATTTCTGTGTCTGTAGCTTTAAATGCTAATGAGGAGGAGAGAGGCGGGGCAAGGTGGAATTTTGTTCAGTCTGTGGTGGAAAAAGATCGCTTTAGCAATTAAAGAAAAACACTTAAGCAAAACACGGTTAGGTCAAAG
The DNA here is from genome assembly GCF_012432095.1 of Onychostoma macrolepis. Lineage (NCBI taxonomy): Eukaryota > Metazoa > Chordata > Actinopteri > Cypriniformes > Cyprinidae > Onychostoma > Onychostoma macrolepis. The sequence goes on from NC_081179.1 coordinate 1,447,579, forward strand.
TGTCAGAATAATTTTAATCAGTTTTACTGCTAATCCACTGTATGAAGAATTTTTGGGTGTAATATGTTACAGTTCACTTTATTTTGCTATCCTCACTTACATAAATGAACTATAGTGTCCTGCACACACTAGTAAAAAATATCAAAAGGCTATGAGCTGTATCGTCCGTCACCTGAGACCAGGCGCTGTACTGCCAGCTCTTGAGCAGACAGTCACCATGACATCCCTCACGCGTCTGCGGTTTGGGCAGGTCTGCGCAGGCTCTGGCCTCCGTGCGCTCGCTCAGCCTCTTGTTCTGGCTGTAGCGCATGCACAGCACGTCCAGTGTACGGTAACCCGGACCGCATTTACTGGAGCAGTCGCTCCGGCCCGCCACGTGCCACCTGAGGAGGACAGAAAAACATTAAAACTCAGAGTCTGTTACATGCCACTGTTCAGCTCATCTGGTTAGTGCTAAGTGATTTTTCTGTTGTGTTTACATTTTTAGCTGAGAAACCAAGGACATTTAATTGCATTTTCTGCAAAAAAAAAAAAAAAAAAATGCTCATGACTGAGATATTTGCAGTAGATAGTTCACATTAGTAGCTGATGTGACATGCATCAGGGTTGTTATTATTAACTAATTAACTATTTTAAACTATTTTAAATCATGCTAATTAATTTAAAGAAAGCTTAAATAAAACAAAATAAAAATATTACAGAAAAAAAAAGAAAACGTTACCTTGGCAACTTATTGAAATAAAATATAAGTTAAAGCACAAAAATTACTAAAACTGAAATAAAAATAAAATAAAATTAAATATTTAAAATATAAATAAATAAATAAAAATGAGGAAAGCACATAAAATACTAAAAATATATCAAAAGTGTAATATATTTTTACAATATTACACAATATTTTGTGCTGTTGGTGTCAAGATGCTTTTGTAGCGACACTAATTGAAGGGAAAACACTTGTTACAACTTAGAAAAATAATAGTTACTCCAAACAGACTGAATATCAAATCAAACATTTAAAATGAAAACATTGTCAGTCAATTCAGTGTTTGCAGAATTTGAAGTTTTCCTTTTGCTGCATCACTAGTATGGGACTGCTGCATTACTAATATAAAACATGAGGGGCGTCGTGTGCTCGTACCTGAGTTCACAGTCAGTATTGCAGAGCTCCGTCGTGCCTCTGGGTCGAGGTAAATTCTCACACCTCTGCTCCGAAACCACCAAATGATCACTCTTACGAACACACACGGCCTTCCGCCGCCGCTCACCTGCAGACAAACACACACAGATGATGTGGAAGTGACTTCTTTCAGCTTTAAAGGTGTTTAAGGACAGAAAACCAGGCAAAACGCCCAAACAAAAGCGGCACCTTGACACATGCGGCTGCACTCCTGCCAGGGGCCCGACGGATCCCACACAAACTGCTCTCTCTGCTCCTCGATGGGAATACTGAAGGAATATCTGACGTCAGGATTATACAGGTTTCCCACGCACAGAACCTGAGACGACAACAGATTCATTACACAGAGAGCCTGTAAATCTCCCGGAGATGAGGACATTTCAGTGCTATCATACTGCAGAATCATTTTATAAAAGCATTTTATTAATTAATCATTTCATTTAGCAGCATTTTTGTCTTTTTTCTGGGAAAACATATCTAAGAATTCTTAAATCAAGACATATTCTCTGAATAAAGACTTATTCAGTCTTGGAATTATTAACTAAAACAAAAAACAAAACAAAACAAAAAAATATATATATATTTGGCTGTCTGTTGTTCTCCGAGAACATCGTTCTAAGCTCAGGGCTGCTGAAAGGGTGTGGCGCAAATCAAAAAATCCTACTGACCTTAATATGTATCAGTCACTCCTCTCTTCCTTCTCTGCTAATGTCTCCACTGCTAAAAGGACATACTATCATAACAAAATTAACAATTCGTCTAACTCTCGCATGCTCTTTAAAACATTTTCCTCCCTCCTTCACTGTCCTCCTCCTCCCCCTCCTTCATCAACTCTAACAGCTGACGACTTTGCCACTTCCTTCATTAATAAAATTAAAACCATCAGTGCACAATTTTCCACACCACAATCTGTCAAGCACATCTTACCAGCAAACATACACTCGTTACATCCTTCTCTTCACTCTCTGAGGCAGAAGTCTCCAAACTCATCCTTTCTAATCATCCTACCACTTGTCCGCTTGATCCTATTCCATCTCATCTCCTTCAAGCCATTTCTCCTGCAGTTGTACCTGCACTCACTCACATCATTAATACATTCCTTCAGACTGATGTTTTTCCCTCAGCATTTAGAAAGGCTCGTATAACCCCACTACTTAAGAAACCCACCCTTAAACCATCTCTTTTAGAGAACTACAGACCGGTTTCCCTTCTTCCTTTCATTACTAAAACACTTTAACGAGCTGTGTTCAACCAAGTCTCTGAATTTCTCACACAGAACAACCTCCTCAACAGCAACCAGTCTAGTTTCAGAAGCGGACATTCAACCGAGACTGCCTTGCTCTCAGATGTTGAAGCCCAAAGACTAGCAAGAGCGGATTCCAAATCTTCAGTACTTATCTTGCTGGAGCCGTCCGCTGCTTTTGACATGGTTAACCACCAGATCCTCCTGTCAACCCTATTGGCAAAGGGCATCTCAGGAACCGCACTCCAGTGGTTTGACTCTTACCTCTCAGATACTGTGGGTCCTTCAAGGTATCTTGGCGAGGTGAGGTGTCCAAGTTGCAACATCTAACTACTGGGGTGCCTCAGGGCTCAGTTCTTGGACCACTTCTCTTCTCTGTCTACATGGCATCACTAGGCTCTGTCATTCAGAAACATGGCTTTTCATGTCACTGCTATGCTGATGACACTCAACTCAACCACTCATTCCATCCTGATGATCCGACTTAGCTGCTTGCATCTCAGCTTGTCTAACAGACATTTCTTGATGGATGAAGGAGCATCACCTTCAACTCAACCTTGCCAAGACAGAACTGCTTGTGGTTCAATCAAACCCATCGCTTCATCACAATTTCACCATCCAGTTAGGCACATCAACCATAACTCCTTCAAAAACAGCCAGAAACCTTGGAGTCATGATTGATGATCAGCTGACTTTCTCAGACCACATTGCTAAAACTGCCCGGTCCTGCAGATTTGCTTTATTCAACATCAAGAAGATCAGGCCCTTTCTTTCGGAACATGCTTCATAACTCCTTGTTCAGGCTCTTGTTCTGTCCAGGCTGGACTATTGCAATGCTCTCTTGTCAGGTCTTCCGGCCAGTTCTATCAAACCTTTACAATTAATCCAGAACGTGGCAGCAAGATGAATTTTTAATGAGCCAAAAAGAATGCACGTCACACCTCTGTTTATCAATTTGCACTGGCTACAAATAGCTGCTCGCATAAAATTCAAGGCATTAATGTTTGCCTACAAAACCACCTCTGGCTCTGCACCCCTTTACCTAAATTCATTACTTCAGACCTATGTGCCTCTAGAAGCTTGCGTTCTGCAAGTGAATGTCGCTTTATTGTGCCATCCCAAAGAGGCACAAAATCACTTTCACAGAGTTTTAAATTAAATGTTCCCTAACTGAGACTTGTTATAGCACTTGCATATCATTGCTCTTTTGTTGGTTTTGATTGCTTCTCTTGTCCTCATTTGTAAGTCGCTTTGGATAAAAGCGTCTGCTAAATAACTAAATGTAAATGTATATCAGTTTAATTAATTGTAATAAAGCTGAAATAAAATAAAAATATTACATGAAAAAACTAACTTTTTGCCTTGTCAACTAACTGAAATAACGTTTAAGTTGAAGCACTAAAATGACTAAAATTGAAATAAAAAGTAGGCTACATATTTAAATTATTTAAAAAACTAAAATTTGTTTTATGAATGTATATTTTATTATAAATATATATTTTGTATAAAATAATGGTTATTCATTGAATAAAGCTGAAATAAAATATACATTTTATATGATTTTTTTTTTGCCTTGGCAACTAAATTAAATTAAATTAAAAATAATAATAAGTTGAAGCACTAAAATGACAAACTGAAATAAAATAAAAATAAAGCTATTATTTAAAAAAAAAAAACTAAAATCAATGTATATGTTTTACAAATTACATTTTATTTTTAAATAAAATCATTTTAATTAATTGAAAATCTTAAATAAAACAAAATATAAATATTACATGAAAACATTTTTGGCAGCTAACTGAAATAAACTAAGTTTACGTTGAAGCACTAAAATAACTAAAACTGAAATAAACAAATTAAAGCTAAATATAGAAATATTTCAAAACCGTAACATGTTTTTTTAAGAAATGCATATTTTATTTTTAATTATATTTGATTTTTAGATAAAATCTAAAATGAAAACTGAAAATCTAAAAATAAAAGCTCATTCAAAATATTAATAAAAACTATAATAGTATACAAATAATACTAAAATAACTAAATAATACTGGTCTTATTCTCACGCAATTTGGATTCTTAAGTAATTTACCTATTAGTTATATTTTTACTGAAAACATAGATACAAATAAAAACTTGCAGTGTGGTTTCCCCCTGTGAACCAGGCATAACAAAATAAGGTGATGCACAACAAGATATCTTGCCGGTTGACTGGTTTCTTTTGTCATCATGTGATGCTTGACAGCTCCACCCACAGTGGAATCTCATTAGTCTAAAACCGTGCTGTGGTTTTGTGTCATTTCACTGTAAGCTCCTTCAGATTGGCTTCACTTGCCTGCAGCACAAGTTCCTCCTCGATCCGCTGAGTGCAGTTGATCCGCTCAACCGTGGTGTTAGATCCGCTGTACTCGATCTCTGCTCCCTTAAAGGTGATTTCCCTTTTAAACATGGACACCACGAAGTTCCCGTTCAGGAGGAAGTTGGACTGACTGTCAGACAGAGCTGCAGATGAGAAAGATCAGGGTCCGCATTTACAAAACATCTTAAGGCTAAAAGTAGCTTATAACTCACTGATTTAGGAGAAAATATTACAAATAATGGGTGTGTCAGTCCTAAATGTAGGACTCCTAAATTTTTGCTCTAAGAGTATTTCACAAAGCGTTTTAGCGCTAAAACTAGCTCCTAAATCTGTGAAACGTTAGGAGTAGTGAAAAGGAGTCCTAAGTCACTAAGACTAATCACAAACTATCCTAAAATAGCTGATGACGGCAATCTGCCTCTGAACATAAACATAAACTATTTTGGTTTTGGAGGTTATACCAACCTTAAATTTTCCTTGTTTTCATTAACCAATTGGGCAAGAAATAACAGCTGTGCTTGTGTCCAGTTTGGTTTTCTTTTATGTTTGCATGTATTACTATCAGCTGTGATTATTCTACTTTGTTAATTAAAAGGTTGTTTATATGCATATTCACTAATTGTTTATGAGAAGCACGCATGTAAGAGGCTGACAATTATCTGAACATATACTTGTTTAATTAGTGACACTTAGCCTGCATTTTAAAATCTTTATTTGAATATGGCAACATAATATTGCACTCTACAATATTTCTATGAATAAATCTCTGACAGAGACTATCAGCCAATCACTGTGAGCATAGTTAATAAGCAAGCTGACATCATCCATAGAGATAAACCCCACCCTTATTTACTCTGAGCTTAAGACTTCTCTATTCCTTAGTAAAAGTTTGTTTCAGCAGCTTTGTGAATAGGTTTTAAGAGAAAACTCTTAGATAAAAACTTTTACTGCTATTTAGGAGAACTCTCAGTGGTCAGATAAAATGTTTTGTGAATACGAGCCCAGACCTGGACAGTGAACCTCTCATTCATCAGCTGTGTGTGTTTGTGTTTATTTGGCCTTTTGACTCGAGTGTGAACAGCTAGACAAACGTCCTGGACACGCTCGCTCACTTTCATTAGCACCTCGGCGTCTGTCAATCATCCGGCGTTTGCTCTCCCTGTGACCCCAAATTCCCGGAAGAGTCACGGTGAAGCACCATTGTAATACCACAGCTGTTCTGGACATGTGCCGTTGCAATAGCATGGTATTCTTCATTTGAGTGCCACGTAAATATCATGACATATAAACACGGCAATCATTCAGTATATACAGTGGTGTGAAAAAGTTTTTGCCCCCTTCCTGTTGTATTTTTTTTTTTTGCATATTTGTCACACTTGAATGATTCAGATCATCAAACAAATTTTAATATTACAAAAAGATAACCCAAATTTTTGGCCCACTCTTCTTTGCAGAATTGTTTTAATTCAGCCACACTGGAGGGTTTTCGAGCATGAATGGACTGTTTAAGGTCATGTCACAGCATCTTAATCAGATGTAAGTCCGGACTTTGATTTGGTCGCTCCACAACCTTCATTTTGTTTTTCTTGAACCATTCAGAGGTGGACTTGCTGCTGTGTTTGGGATCATTGTCCTGCTGCAGAACCCAAGTGTGCTTGAGCTTCAGGTCACAAACTGATGCCCGGACATTCTCCTTCAGGATTTTCTGATAGAGTGCAGTTCATGGTTCCATCAATTATGGCAAGTCATCCAGGTTCTGAAGCAGCAAAGCAGCCTCAGACCATCACACTACCACCACCATGTTTGACTGCTGGTATGATGTTCCTTTTATGAAATGCTGTGTTGGTTTTATGCCAGATGTAACGGGACACACACCTTCCAAAAAGTCCAACTTTTGTCTCATCAGTCCACAGAATATTTGCCCGAAAGTCTTGGGGATAATCAAGATATTTTTTGGCAAATGTGAGACGAGCCTTTGTGTTCTTTTTGGTCAGCAATGGCTTTTGCCCTGGAACTCTCCCATGGATGCTGTTTTTTGCCCAGTCTCTTTCTTATTGTTGAATCATGAACACTGACCTTAATTGAGGCAAGTGAGGCCTGCAGTTCTTTAGATGTTGTTCTGGGTTCTTTTATGACCTCCTGGATGAGTCGTCTTTGTGCTCTTGGAATAATTTTGGTAGGCCGGTCACTCCTGGGAAGGTTCACCACTGTTCCAAGTTTTCTCCATTTGTGGATAATGGCTCTGACCATGGTTTGCTGGAGTCCCAAAGCCTTAGAAATGGCTTTATAACCCTTTCCAGACTGATACATGTCAACTATTTTGTTTCTCATCTGTTCTTGAATTTCTTTACATCGCGGCATGATGTGTTGCTCTTTAAGCATGCTTCACTTTGTCAGACAGGTTTTAAGTGATTTAAGTGATTTCTTGATTCAACAGGTCTGGCAGTAATCAGGCCTGGGTTTGGCTAGTGAAATTATACTCAGCTTTCTAAAATAATGTGGTTAATCACAGTTCTTTCATGATTTAACAGGAGGGGGCAATTAATTTTTCACGTAGGACCAGGTAGGTTTGGACAGATTTTTTCCCTTAATAAACTAAAACATCATTTAAAAACTGCACTTTGTATTTACTTGCATTATCTTTGTGTAATATTAAAATTAGTTTGATGATCTGAATATTTTAAGTGTGACAAATATGCAAAAACCTTTTCACTGCACTGTATAACACGTATCAGAGTACTGTGGTATTATCAGGGTAATCTGGTCTGGTTATCTGTAACTCACCAAGGTAGTTATCATCTTCCGGCAATCCTGAGTAGCTGACCTGCTTTATCTCGATGTTGGTTGCGCCAGCAGGAATCCGAACCACAACATTATAACCTACAACACAACAGCTAGATTAGAAACCCTAGAGAGCAATGATAACAAGATGAGAAACAGCAGAGAGTGATGAGAAAGAGATGAGAAACAGCAGAGAGTGATGAGAACAAGATGAGAAACACCAGAAAGAGATGAGAATACTGGAGAGTGATGAGAAAAAGATGAGAAACACCCGGGATTCATGAGAAAGAAATGAAAACACCAGAGAACAATGAGAAAGAGATGAGAAACACTGAGAAACACTAGAGAGCAGTGAGAAAATGATGAGAAACACCAGAATGTGATGAGAAAGAGATGAGAAACACCGGAGAATGATGAGAAAAAGAAGAAAAACACCAGAGAGCAATGAAAACATGATGAGAAACTCCAACAAGATAAGAAACACCAGTGAGTGATGAGAAAACAGCAGAGGAACATGATTTTCGCCATGTTTGACGAGTTGTGTGCTGACCAAAACCAAAGAAAGAAAAAAATAAAGAAGGAAATCAACAAATAGAAAAAGAGGAAAAGGGGAGGAAAGCCTTCCGTGTCACATGATCTCTTGCTCCTTTATCCCACCCATGAATGTATCAACAAATGAAAAGTAAAGGACAGAAGTAATTCCTGTTCTGTCATTTCCCAGCATGCCCCTCACTGCAAACCTTTCAGGAGGGATGAGAAGAGCAGAGCAGCACGGTCTACAGGGTCTCACCGTATTGTGCGTTGTTGAAGGTTCCAGCGAGGGTCTTACATGAAGAGTTGTCTCCTCCACAGACCCCACACTTATCATTTCTGGCCTTCGAGTTCAAAACATGGTCACAACCTGCTTGCTATGATAAACACACACAATAAGAATGTCATTTTCCATTTGCACCACAAATGTACCATGGGTACATACCATGGTATTATTATGTTTATTTTAGACATATACCATGGTAACTTGATGGATTTTGGATAAACGTCATGGTGGTACCACTCTATTCTTTGAAACACCATTCTATATGAATACGGTAATCATCCAGTACCGTAGTAAATTTCAAAGTACCATATTATAATCATTTTTAGAAGCCCTTTCATACCCTGCAGAGGCCTTGTACACAGATATCATACGTGTCCGGTCCACACGGGGTCCCGTCAACGACCCGATCCCTCAGCTGATAATACGCCATCGTCCCCGCAACACGACAGAAGAGTTTACAGCGATCCTTCATCAGAACTGAGAAACAAGAGAGTTGAGTGAGAGTTTTTTGGCATTATTTTAGCGTTATTTTGTTGATTCTGTACACTAACGTTCAAAAGTTTGGGGTCAGTAAGTACTTCTTATAATAATGAGAAAGGAATTAGTGATGAGAAAGAGATGGAAAAACACCAGAGAACAATGAGAAACATTTGAGCTCAGTGTTTCTCCTAGATTTACAGCTTTCTTTGGGGGGGGAATCTCATGAATCTCATATAACTTATATTTGACGCGAAAAATTTTCCGACACGCGCTCTCTGTCCGCCGTTGACTGTATTCACCTGTGTAGGGCCCTATGAAATCCATTTTATTTTTTTCCCAAACTCAAACAGTTTTTTCCGTTTTAATTTTTCTGGATTCCGCTTTTTTCTGTTTTAATATTTCTAAAAATAGAAATCCTTTCTAATGGTTAAATTAAATTGTATTAATCAAAAATCATGTATAATCAATTAAAATAATGAAACTTATACAATTTCACATCAATTTATTAAAAGTTTATTTTTTATTTTTAAACTACATGCTTAGGGCCCTATAAAATGTTTTATTTTTTCTCACCATATGTTTTAGCTTGTCTAATCATTTGAATGCATAAAAACAACTTAATTTATACAAAATTATTCTTAAAATAGCCTTATGAAATATTATTGGGGTTTTTTTTCCCTCAGAAATTCTGTGTATTTAATTTTTTCTGGTTATCAAATGAAGGCATAATACATTAATTTCATGTATCTTTTAATTATTGAAAATTAAACAAACTTTATTTTTTGGCAATCAAAGGGGATATACTATTAACAATAAAACATGGAAGAAGTTTTAATAATTGTAGTAGTAGTAGTACGCTACTAATAGTATTAATAGTATTATGTGCATTCTACTGAACAAAATCTCTGGCACAGTGTCTTCAAGTTAAACCAAACTTTTATTTTGACGGGTTGCTGTGAATACCTTTACATTTTTGTGTGATATGATGTTAGTTTTACTCAAATTAACCGTGAAAGTGTCATGAAGTGACTCTCAGAGCAGTTTTGGAGATGTTATGTCCTCATTTAGTGAGACAACAGATGCTAATATCTCCTCGAGCATCACGCATGCTGCAGTGTGTGTGTGTAGTAAACAAAACCGTGCGTCTGCTCCATTTATTCACACAGACACGCAGAACATGCAGGATTCATGTTTAATTTAGTCTTTTTGTGGCTTAATATTTACAGATACTAGTCCACATTGAAGTGCAATGACCTACTTTTGATTAATTCATTTAAAATTTGACAAATTCCGTGACATTCCGCGTTATACAGTAAATTCCGTTTTTAAGACTGGATTCTGCGATTCCGTCCGCATCCCAGAAATCTCAGGGCCCTACCTGTGTGTGTGTGTGTGTGTGTGTGCGTCTGTGTCTATGTGTGTGTGTGTGTGTGTGTGTGTGTGTGTGTATGTGCGTGCAGTGTCAAAATAAAAGTTCGGTTTAACTTGAAGACACTGTGCCAGAGATTTAATATGAAAGAATTTTCCGTATTGGTTTTTAACCTGGGTTACAGGGTTACAATGGATAATGGATAATGTCCTGGAAAATTGCTAGTATCTTTTCCATTTTTCTTACAGTGTACTAACTAATCAACAATCGTAGGTACAAGCTAGAAGCTACTAACAAAGTGTATCATAAATGAACATTTATTAAATTATTATTATTATTAAATTGAAGAATTGCAAATAGCAGCTAACTCAATTCACGTGATGTGTGTACTGCTAGGCATCTTTGGTTTCCTCTTTTTGTGTAATTTGGATGGAAAATGTGTGCCATTTTATTGTCTGAGTCACTTATCAAAAGTTGCTAAAAATCGCCAAATAAATTTTTTTAATTGCTAAATTTGTTGCTAGGTGCTTTTGGAAGAAAACGTTGCTAGGGTAGTCTGAAAAGTTGGTCTGTGTGTGTGTGACGGGTCAGAGGTCAAAGACACTCACTGCCGCTGTACTTGGGTACCCAGCGGACGGAGGGCGGCAGTCCGTTGATGTTGAAGTGTTTCCCGTCGAACTGCACACACTGCTCTTCCCTGAAGTCCCTCCGGCCGCGGGGACACGGATCTGTGTTACACGAGCGAAACTTCATCCTCCGGCCCACGCAAAACCGGCCTCCGTTCCTCGGCCTGAGAACCAGAAATATATCTGTGCTGTCACACACTGAAAGAACAAAACCAGCCTCCAATGAGAGCCTTTTGATAGGAAGAAATGATTTAATATGAAAATTCACATATTCAATGCACATTTACAGAATGTCAAACTTCTTAATTACTTAAAAACTTCTTAATAACTAAATGTAAAAAATAAATAAATAAATATTTTGTATAAAAAATGTATTCTCTTTTTAGGACCATTAATATCATAGTTTACTCCAAATTAAAAGAAAAATTTAAGAAATTATATTTTGCCTGAAGAAATTAAAGCCTATTTTATTTTTATATACTATTAATGACATGTTGGGGTGAATAAATATCATATTGAATCATATGTAAAATAACAAAGAAAAAATGTGTATAAAGAAAATTAATCCTACTTTTAATGCCACTAAGATCATATTTCACTTTAAAATTAAAACAAAATTAATATATATATTTCACCTAAAAAAATATTTTTATGTATAATAATTATCATATTGTATAACTAAATAAGAAATAAAGAACAAAAGACAGAAAGAAAAAGAAAGATCATATTTCACTCCAACATTAAAAGAAAAAAAGAAATTATACTTTGCCTAAATATAAAAATGTAAGCTTAGTTATTTATTTTCCTATATACTTTTAATGACATGTTGGGGTAAATAAATATATATATATATATATATATATATATATATATATATATATATATATATATATATATTCATTAAAACAGAATGTGTGTGGATTGGATTTCCTGTTGTTTTGGGGATGAAATGTACCAAAAAATGTGTGTGTGTTGATGCGCTTACTCGGGTTTATTGCAGTCTCTGGTTGTGCTACGTGTTCCTCCTCCACAGGTCCTGGAACACACACTGTAGGGCCCCCAGGGGCCCCATTCACCATGGACCGGCTTCATGTCCATCTCCTTATTCACACACATGCCATGCCTGCAGTGCTAAAACACACAAACACATTATATCAGAAATAACATCATTAGGTGTCCAGAAATTAACTGTCCACAAACCATGGTATTAAAAAGTTAAAAAATTTAATTAAACACACACACACACACACACACATAAAATATATTTTTATTGTAATCCATTTTACTACTATTAAATATATACAATATTTTTTGAAAATATATTATTATTTTATGATTGTAAAGATAATACAATTTATAAATGTATAAATTTATATATTTATTTTTGCTCTCTTTCTAAAAACTTTATATATTTGATAAATATTCAATCAGGCATATTTATAAAAATTGATATGAAAATGTATAAATATATATGAAAAATAAATTATTATTAATTTTATTATTAAATTATTTTACTCTCCATTATTTATATATATATATATATATATATATATATATATAGTCATTCTCTCTATTTTTCTAAATATATATACTGTATATAACAGAAAAACAAATGATTATTTTTATTATTATTAAATATTAAACAAATAAAAACATTTGTAGCAAATATAAAGAAAATACAATTTATAAATGTATAAATATAAATTTAGATTTATTTTCATTTTCTCTCGCTCTATTTTATTTTTTGCACACACACACATGGATTATATCAGAAACTGTGTGTCAGTGAAGCCTCTATCAAACACTCGCTCAGATCTCCAGTCCTCTGAGGACCAGTGATGCTGAATGATGACTGAGACGCTGCAGAAGTGCATCACAGATATTAATACTCGCTCATTACAGTAATATCTGAGAGTGCACATGCTCTGTGTTTGGCGTCATCAGACAGACACAGACCCGCTGGCAGTAACCGAACCCTCGCTGGAATGCAGGACAGGCTGGCGTCGGTCTCGCACACGCGCACCAGACACGATAACCAAACCCCAGCGCACAGATAAGAGCGACAGAGCTCATTACAGACTCGCTCCGGCTCCGTATCGCTCTTCCCACAGTCACATCTTCACTGCCAGAGCCCTCCCTGCTTTCCCTCATCACATCATTCATCACAGATACTGATACACTCCACAATACTGACATTCATATGTGACTCTGGAGTCATAAGTAACACAGACAAAAATACATTGTATGGGTCAAAATTATAGAATTTTCTTTTATGCCAAAAATCATTAGGACATTAAGTAAAGATCACGTTCCATGAAGATATTTTGTAAATTTCCTACAGTAAATATATTAAAACTTCATTTTTGATTAGTAATATGCATTGCTAAAGACTTAATTTGGACAACTTTAAAGGCGATTTTCTCAATATTTAGATTTTTTTGCACCCTCAGATTCCAGATTTTCAAATAGTTGTATCTCAGCCAAATATTGTCCGATCATAACAAACCATACAGCTTATACAAGCTTATTTATTCAGACAATGTATAAATCCCAATTTCAAAAAACATTTTACATTTTACATTTACATTTATGCATTTGGCAGACGCTTTTATCCAAAGCGACTTACATTGCATTCAAGTTACAGTTTTTACATTTTATCAGCTCTTGCTTTCCCTGGGAATCGAACCCATGATCTTGGCGTTGCTAGCGCCATGCTCTACTATTTGAGCTACAGAAAAACGGACCCTTATGACTGGTTTTGTGCTCCAGGGTCACATATGTCATGGTATGTTACTACAAGGTACTTTCAAAACTACAAAGACACGCTTTGTGCCAAAAAAATGGTAGTATCATGGTACTTTTTGCAAGAGAAAAAAATACGGTACACTGCAAAACAATTTCTAACTGCCTTCGGTTTTTAAAGTATAATCAATCTGGTTGTACAAGTCATTTTAACTTATCATTATTATTATTATTATTTATTAAACTGACTTCAAAAGAATCAAGTTGAATCTCATATAACTTATAAAAAAAGATTAAATTGATTAACATATTTTGATGAGTTAAGGTAAGGTAAGTTACCATGACTTACTGATCATATGATTTTTTTTTTACATAAAATATGATAAAATCATGATATTTTGAGAAGTAGTATGAAATATTTTTTTTAAAAAGAGGCAAAAGTGCAAAACCATATCACAATAATAAATGTCCCAAAAATGGACTATGGACAAAAAAAAAACAACTTTAATTTACAATAGGTGTTGAAAAATAACGGTATTAAATAAATAAATACATTTAAAAAAATGTTTTTATAAACACCCCATATATAAATGTATAAATAATATCTAAATATTTAAATATCTAAATATTTTTAATTTTAAATATATATATAGCATGTTTATTTATTATTATTATTAAAACATATATTTTTATACCATTTATCTTGGTAAAATGGTAAAATCTATTTTTTTGTTTTTTATAATATTCTAAATTAAACCTATCTATTTTGAACATTGTACCATGGTAGCATCATGGTATTCTTTGAAGTATCTACAAGGAAAATGTGAAATACTGTAGTACATGAATATGGCAATCAATTAGAATATAAATCTAGTGATCATCACAGTATTACCCTGGGATACTGTACATCCCTGTACCGTGGTACAGCCACAGTATCTGTGTCTCCTCTCAGTAGCACAGTAATCTTGCTCTAAACAGGGAGCATAATTAGAGTGAGAATAAGAGAGATCCGGTGACTGCTGCATTCATTCATAACTCTGTGTGTGATATTCATCTCTGACTGCAGGCTTCCTCTTTCCTCTGATAAAAGCCACGTCACACAAGAGCGTCCAGCAGGAATCCACAATCACAGCCATTACACACGAGTCCCGATCAGAAACACACTCACTGCTGCTAATGACGGACACACGCTCACTCCAGCGCCATACACCTCGCTGCAGGAGAACCAGCACAGGACGGAAACACAGCATAACTAAGCGGTTAGCTGCTATATGAAACACAGAAATTATTATTATTTTTATTATTATTATAAAATGTTATATATTTTTTACATCTCGTTAAATGTGTGTGTAATTACAAATACTATATAGTGTTTTGTTGAGGAATTAATGATTCATGTAATTTCATTTGTAAATGAAAACACAGCATGCTCATTTATCATCACACACGGGCATCAATACAATCATAAAGTCAAAACTTTATTGGCATAATTGTCAAGCGTTCACAGTACCATATACAAAATATATAGTAGGCTAGCAAATATAGCATAATTACACAAAACGTTAACTAGGTAAAGCGATACACAAATTGATAGGGGAAATGAGCATATATAACAAATATAAAAATATAACCCTATAAGTTAATGTAATAATAATAACAGCCTATACAAATATTAAATTAAATGTTTAATGTTAATAAAAATGTTTTATGATAATATCTGATAATCCCAGGTTGCTATGGTTTGTTTACGCATTGAACTCGTGGCCACAATAAAAAATGTCACCTCACGGGCACCGTAAAACCAAACTAAACTAAACTAAACTAAAATAAAATAAAATAAAACACCACAACTGAGGGACAGTCTTTGTTTAGATAATAGATTATTAAAATATACAGTAGTCATCCTTTGAAGTGGATCATAACCAAAGTTGTCCTAAAATCTAAAACCAAAATGCATTCTTGTCTTAGGACAACTTTGATTAACTTTTTTGATCCATTTCAAATGTTGACTACTGTATATATATTTCTATGATGGATTTCTTTTAAGACTGAATGTCTAGGTCTAGAAAAGGTTAAATAAAATCTATATGTATAATTAAAATAAAAAAAAAAATAAAAAATGATAATGGAATGATCAAAATTTGTGACTTTTATTTGAACAAGAAAAACAACCTGTTAATAAAAATCACCCCCTTGAACCTAAAATTGCCTGTAGTTGAAGAAACCCCCGTGTGTGTGTGAGAGTGAGTGTGTGTGTGAGTCTGTGTGTGTGAGAGTGTGTGTGTGACGGATTGTAAATGGCCATGTGTGTGTGCTGGTGGTACAGAATAGGCCCGGACCACCGGCGAGACCCGAGTGCTGTCAGAGTCTGAAGTCTGAAGCCTTAAAGGCATTCCACTCCCCGCTGCCATCTTCATGTTTACAGCGCCTTTGTTTAGCTTGAAAAGGTGCTGTGGGAGAGAACCGCAGCTTGAAAGAGGCTCCGAGGAGAAAAGGAACGAGTGAAGGAGGGGTAAAACTCAGTGCGCGCACACACACACACACACTTGCCATATGTATGGGCTGTTTGTTCTGCCAATAGAAGCATCTGGGCCTGTCGTGACCTTCAATTAGACTCTTGAAGGTGTGGAAACAGCCTGAGGTGAGAGCGAGAGACACACAGAGAGAAAGAGAGAGACAGAGAGAGAGAGAGAGAGAGAGAGACGTGCTGAGGTGACTCTGAGCTTGTCAAGATTTGCTCTTAATTGAGAATGCAGTGAGATATTTGAAGGTCGAGTGAGGAAAAACCAGCCCAGCTGCTGCCAACATGTGTTTTAGATTTGTGACTTTCACACACACTCACACACACACACACACACACACACACACGTTTGTTTTTGTGAAAAGTGGGGACATCCCATAGGTGTAATGGTTTTTATACTGTACTTACTGTATGTGCTATTGCCCTACACCAACCCTACACCTAAACCTACCCCTTACAGATTTTCAATGCACTCCATTCTGTGTGATTTATAAGCGTTTTGAAAAGTGGGGACATGGGTCAATGTCCTGAAAAGTCACCTTCAGCTTGTAATACCTGTCATACCTTTGTCATTATACAAATTTATGTCTTCATTTGTCACAAAAATGCTCGCACACACACAATATGCGCCCATATCATCTCACTACACACACTCATTTAATAAACGCCATCAAATCTGCTGGGAATCTACAGCTAGGAAACACTCTTGCACATGTTGTATAGGCATTTAAGGAAATATATGAAATATAGACATGACAGAAGCAGCAGAATCCATCCATCTGCTGTGTGAAAGTGCTGTATGATTAAAATAAAATAAAATAAAATAATTGATAATAACTGTGATACAGTGTATATAATATATAATAAATAATAAAATATATAATATGAATGAATGAATGAATGAATGCTGGACCTTCTGCTGTGTGGTTAATAAAATAAATAAATAACAGAAAATATAAACTAAAAATAATTTCGGCAACAACTGTGGGTTATTTATAATAAATAAATAAATAAATAAAAAGCAGTAGAAACATTGATTCATCTGTTGTGTTAGGGTGCTGTATGGTTAAAAATAAAATAAAATAAAATAAAATAAAATAATAAAATAAAATAAAATAAAATAAAATAAAATAAAATAAAATAAAATAAATAAATAAATAAATAAATAAATAAATAAATAAATAAATAAATAAATAAATAAATAAATAAATAAATAAATAAATAAATAAATAAATAAATAAAATAAAATAAAAATCTAATGTAATTATAAAAAAGGAACATAAACTTGCCAGAAGTCAGTCCATCTGCTCTGTGGAGGTGCTGTATGGTTAACGGTGCTCTGTAATTGTGTGAACGCTGTGGTGAACATGCATCCATCAGCGCAGGAATGACAGAGCAAAAACCCCTCTCGTTCTCGACCCCTCTCATTTTGACAAGCTCGTTTGCAAAACACATCACCTTACGGGCAGAACTTCTCACAGCTCAGGGTCAAAGGTCACGGCACTCACAGAAGGGTTCAATTAGCACACACACATGATTTACATCAGCATGACATCAAAACTGACTCTATTTACTCTCCTAATTCATGTTCCTGGTATTACTGAGCACGATTCATCGGGTAAATAATTTGCTTAATCGTACACTCATCAGTGTACAAAAAAAAAATCATATTAATACTAACCAGCTGTTGGTGCAATAATATCACAGCCCACTTTTTATGATCCAATCAAATCTTGATTGAGAAAAAGTCCTACATAATTTCCCACCAAATATTCTCTTGCACTCGTAAAAATGGAAGTTAAATATTATAAATAATATAAGTAGTTAAATATAAGTAGCATTTACAAACAAACAAATAAATAAATAAACATGCAAGTACATGATTGCAAACTCTCGGTTTTCAGGTAACTGCTTTCATGCAATATATCAGAAGTCATTTAATAACAAAACACAAGTGTTGCATTCTCATTGTCGCCACACGGGGCACTGTAGCATCATTAGTCTTCTTCTATGGTCTGCTTTCTTCCGTATTTTCCAGTCTTAAGGTTACTTCTTAAGCTAATCACAGTAACGGATTCATTAGCGTCAGATGTAAGGCAGTTTAAAACAGGTTTAGAAGCTCGTCTGACATTAGAAGTACAATCAGAGTCCAAAAAAGAGATCTATATGAACAAAACAACACACAATGGCCTTCTCCATGCTGACAAATGACATGTAAAGCGTGACATGTGAACTCAACAGCTGATCTGCTGAAGTAAATCCCGTCAGATCTTAATGACAGACCTCAGCGTCCACAACAAACCCACAGAACAGGAGGTACACTCGTACACGGCCCTCAGCGATCAGGAAAAACACACTTTTATCCTCAAAACACACAAGCACACAGATGTCACACCGCAAACCACATGTTCAGGTAATATCGCATCTTCAAAAGGTTTCCTTGGAGAATCCTTCAAAATATGACAACAACAACCACCTACCTTTCATATTATATTGAATAAACTCTTCTAAGCTATAACTTCTCATACAAAGGCTTGCCCGTGTTTCACAAGAACACTAACCTGTTTTTAATCGACTTGCCTGGTTAAATAAACAGGGCTCCTGACCAAAAAATTTAAATCAATTAAGGAGCCATTAGCTCCTATTAGAAACAAATTTAGACGCCAGATTCTTTTTTCTAGGTGCCACAGAATAAATGTGTTTTATTTATTTTTATTTTTTAACACTTTAACATTTCAGTCATACTGTATTGTGTTTATGGCTCCCCTCTTTTTACAGCATCAGCATTTTAAGGTTCAGGTAACATAGGAACTAAACAGTCGCAAAGAATTGTTTATTACACAGAATCTATGCCAATATCACATCACTTGGCCATCGAGTGTAGTTTGGGCTCCTCTTTAATGCATCCTATAAATGTTGTCATATGTCTTGCACACATCCCATCTATTTTTTATTCATTAGTGACATGAAATTATATCAGAGGTGTTGAATTTTATCATTAGCTCCTTGCTTGCTTTCTTATGTAGACAACAGGTTAAGTGCAAATATGAATATGCAATATAGCACATACTGTATGTTTATAAAAATGCTCCTTTTATAGTTATTTTGTTCTAACTGACTAATGAGCTTATGGACACCAAATGGAGGTAAATATTGTTATGTTGTATTGTTTGCACGTTTTCCATAGTTTGAAACAATAAATGAACGATTACATGAGACATTTCAGTAAGTTGTATCTTAAAATATACCTTTTGATGTTCATTCATATTTATTTCATACTATAGTAAAGCAAAAGATATGATGAGTTCACGTGCCGCTTGAACTGAGGCTCTAAAGCAATCGCCCGTGCTGCATTAAAGAGCACCAAAACCGTATTTGTTGTTTGAATTTCGTTATGAATTTGGCAGAATTTTAAAGCTGATAGCCTACTTTGTTTATTAAAAGTTAACAAAGCTTATTGCAATTATTGGACGGCAAGTGCGCTACAAATAATAGGAAGGTCACGCATCAACAGAACAGAGTATAGACAAAAGATCTTGATAACAAGAAGTCATATTAGTATCGATTATAAATGAGGATTGTTAACAATATTGTTAATGTAAAGATGTAAATAAAGATTTTTAATGTTTTTTAAAGAATTATCTTCTGCTCACCAAGCCTGCATTTATTTGATCCAAAGTAGAGTAAAACAGTAAACAGCAAAACAGCATGATGAAATGATTTCTGAAGGATCATGTGACACTGAAGCCTGGAGTAATGATTTGATCACAGGAATAAATTACATTTTAAAATATATTCAAATAGAAAGCAGTTATTTTTAATAGTAAAAAAAAATATTTCACAATATTACTGCTTTTGCTGTATTTTGGATCTAATAAATGCAGGCTTGGTGAGCAGAAAAGTCTTCTTTAAAAAACATAAAAAATCTTACTGTTCAAATTAATATTTTTGGTCGCAATTGCAACCATTTTAGTCGCAGTCTGGAGCCCTGATAAAGGTGAAATGAACTATGCTAGTCATTCGACAAACGGCAAACAGCATGAATGCACCTTTACCTCGATTACTTGGCAATCACAACAACAACTCATTCGTGAAAATCAGATCCCAGGCCGCGTTACAGTACTAGACGTCTCGCTGGAAACACATGCAGATTAGCAGGAGAAGTGACAAGCGATCCACATGGAGGAACGAGCTGCCAGGAACAGCAGCCAAGCCGGAGAGCCGCGGCCAACAAATTCTCCAACGTTTACAAGACTTCAGTCTTTTTCTCTAACTGCCTGAGACGAGGACAGGTTGAAGGTTCTGCTGAGCTGGGTTAGGCACACAATAGTGTCTATTGTACCTCCAGACATAAAGCTTATTGGAAGAGGAACTGAATACAAGCACAATTATGATTTGACTTCATTTACAAGCAGCTTTATTGGGATGCTACCATTCTGTCCCAATAAACTGACTCTATTAATCAGCTAGTTCATGTTTTAATGCATAGTCGCCACTCCATACTAGGTCCCCTGCTGAAAAGAACAGTTTGGTCATCATATGATTACTAGTAAATTACAAACCAAGTTGACCTGGCAATACAGCCAAGTTAAGAAGTCTGATTGGGATGCCAGGATCTAAAACAAATTCTCCAATGAGGCGAGGACCGGTTGAAGGTTCTGGTGAGCGGAAGCCAGTTAGATACACAATAGTGTCTATTGTACCTCTAGACAAAAAACCTTATTGGAAGAGGAACCAAATACAAGCACAATTATGATTTCATTTCATTTACAATCATCTTTATTGAGATACTACCATACTGTGTCAATAAACGGACTCTATTAAATGATTAGTTCACTTCCAGAATTAAAATTTCCTGATAATTTACTCACCCCCATGTCATCCAAGATGTTCATGTCTTTGTTTCTTCAGTCGAAAAGAAATTAAAGTTTTTGAGGAAAACACTGCAGGATTTTTCTCCATATAGTGGACTTCAATGGGGATCAACGGGTTGAAGGTCCAGATTGCAGTTTCAGTGCAGCTTCAAAGGGCTCTACACAATCCCAGCCAAAGAACAAGAATCTTTTAGCTAAACAACCGGTCATTTTCTAAAAACAATAAAAATTTATATACTTTTTAACCACAAATGCTTGTCTTGCACTAGCTCTGCATCCACGACTTCACACATTGCGTAATCACGTTGGAAACGTCACACAGGGTTAGTTCTTCATCTGTGTACTTCAGTTCAAAAAGGTAGTGTACGGCGAAAAACTCCATCTCATTTTTCCTTCAACTTCAAAATCGTCTGAAATTGTTGTTTTACCTTTTTTGACTTTCTTTGCACGTCCACTTTGTAAACATTGGGTCGGTACTTCCACCTACATCATACGTGACCTTTCCAATGTGATTATGTAATGTGTGATTATGTAATGTGTGATTATGTAATGTCGATCTACTGCAAGATGAGCATTTGTGGTTAAAAAGTCAATTATTTTGTATTTATTTTTAGAAAATAACCGGTTGTTTCGCTAGATAAGACCCTTATTCCTCGGCTGGGATTGTCCTTTGAAGCTGCACTGAAACTGCAATTTGGACCTTCAACCCATTGATCCCCATTGAAATCCATTACATGGAGAAAAATCCTGCAATGTTTTCCTCAAAATTCTCCAAAAGACATCTTGGATGACATGTGGGTGAGCAGATTATCAGGAAATTTTAATTCAGGAGTGAGCTAATCCTTTAACCAGCTACTTCACACAACAGCAACCTGCCAACTTTCCCCACAGTTCCACTAATGAAACGAACAGTTTAGACATCATGCGTACACCAATAAATTATGGAAATTTGCTTGTTAAAGCTGCAGTCTGTAAGTTTTGCCTCGGTCCCACTTTATATTAGGTGGCCTTAACTACTATGTACTTACATTTAAATGAATCATTTGGTACAATGCACTTATTGTGTACATACATGTTTTTACATTGTTTTTACATTTACATTTTAAAATACCTATATGTAATTATATCTGTAATTAATTGCTGTAATTACATTTATAATTACACTGTTGACACTGTTGACACATCCCTTACACCAGTGGTTCCCAAACTTTTTCTGCCGGGCCCCCCTTTTGCAGAATAAAATAAATGAAGGCCCCCCCCACCCCCACACATACACATAAACACACCTCCAGGAGGATTTGTTTGAAACATTGTAATTCATTAATGGTGATTAACACAAATTCAGTGTGTGACAACTTACTGAAAAAAACGAAATAAGGAACTAGTCAATAGTAGAAGCATTACAAGTAAAGCATGCAGCTTCAACATTTATTTATTTATTATTATTATTATTATTTTTAACAATGTAACAGTATTCATTGTTTTCAACAGATTTTCTCAAACTGCAGTTCAAAAATGAACATTTTTGAACTGCAGGATTTAGACTTATTCTTACTAGTCCCACAGTCTTTTCAGTGACTGTGGTGGGCTTGCCTTGTGCTGCAGATCCTCTCAAATCGGGAATGCAGCTGTGAGACTGCCACTCTTAGCTCATTTTCAACAGCTTTGATCTGTATTTTGTCTTGATTGAAGCAACTGCAGAAAACCCTATCTCACATAGGTAGGATGTGGCAAAAGGAAGGAGTATTGCCAGGGCTCTCCTGCCCAGCAATGGGTAGTCCTTTTCCACTCCAATCCAAAATGCAGCCAATGCCTTGAACTTAAACTGAAGCCTCGTTGTTGAATCAGAGGTGACATCAATGGCTGAAACCAAAACTGCTTTGTAATAATTATTTATTATTTTATTAAATAATATTAAGTCATTTTTGTAAGACTTTTTAATTTAACTCAATTTTAATGATACTGAATTTAAAAATCACAAGCCAATAAAATAACCACGTTTATTGAAAGTAACACAAAATTGGACAGAAAATATAGCCTATTAATATTAAATATCAATCAATATATTATTTTTATTCAGTTCTATGAAACAGAATCGGATATAACTTTTTTATAGTCCTACAAAGCTATTATTATCAGAGCACGTGAGCAGAGCATAGCGTCATGAGAGCGTGGCGTTATTTTACCACCGTTGTGCAGTACAGCTATATTACAGCATGTTACATCACAATAGCGCTATTGCAAAAAGGAACAAGTATACATTGAAATTTTCTGTCGGCGCATTATTTGAGTAGACTTTGCTTTGTGCACATTCATAGAGCGGAATATTCAGCAGTGTCACGACGGCAGTGATTAGAGAGAGAGAGAGAGAGAGTGCGCGCTGAATACTGCCGGGCGGCGCGGCTTCTCAGTGCAGATGAATCTAATGTTTTGATGTGTGGCTGTCAGTCACCTCACTGGTATGGATACTGTGCTTCGGAGTCACACATGATAAGAATGATAAGAATTTTCACTGGCTATTGTCATCTGAACAAGTAACATCTCTGCCACTTTTGTTCTGACCAATTGAGGAAAAAAAAGCTTTACAACACATCTCACTACCAATGGTGATTAAATCTAACGATCGCTTAGCTCATATAACATCAAACCATGGAAATTATTATTATTGTTAAACTTTGTTCTCAAAAGGTTAATGTTAACAACATCAGCATTGCGTGACTACGTGAATTTAGTGTGTATTAGCGTTACCTGTAGACTACTGGTGACTATGGGTCAATCTCCAGTTGTCACTGATGATGGACCTTTCTGGATTACAATCCGTCATCAAAATGATAAGTTTAATTATTCATTTAAGAAAGCGCAATTAATGATCCGCCACCTGCAGCATTCTCACATGCGATATAGCCTACTAGCTGAGACATCATCTTTATGTTTACAGATGTGACGTAATGACGCGGCAGCATGCTCAAATTTCCCGTGAATTCCTACCAGTACCACTTAAATTAGAAAACATTATTATTATAAGCTAACTATTGTGAATCGGGCTAAAGTAAGGAGATAGTTTTGAACTCTGGCTGGTTATGTACTTTCTCAAAAATTTATTTTGGATCATTTTTAACCAAAAAAAGTTACGGACTGCAGCTTTAAGCAAGTTAAGATTCACTATGATTCATGACTTCACTTACAAGCATCTATATTGGGATATAACCATTCTGTCCCGATAAATGGACTCCATTACCCAACGAGTTCCTGGTTGAAGTCACAGCCAGCACCCTGGTAACTTTCCCTGCAGTTCTCCTGAATTTACCAGTAAATTAAAAGCCAAAGAATTTTGAGCTGAGCAAGTTAAGAAGCCTGATTGGGACGCCAGGATCTAAAACACAAGATATGCTGGTGGTCTTCTTAACAGGGTCACCGTGCGCCCCCAGTTCTCGTGCTTCTGAAACCCTCCCACAAACACGTATTCATGCCGACAGGGCTTTTCAAAGGAGCTTCTGGATGGCAGGCCGGCTTGCCCTGGAGATGACAGGAGCCGGATTGACTGCGGCCCATGCTTGGGCTCTCTCTCGAAAGGAGGGAGGGAGCGAGAAAGGGAGGTGTTGGTATTTATAGATGGCAAGTGATGGGATGCCCTCGTTAGCGCAGGGCTCACTGAGCCGGATGACAGACAGGCCAGTGGGGTCATGTGACCACATTACTCACTCCAGTGCCCTGCAAGACAGAAGATGAACGGGAGGAGAGGGAATCGAGGACAGAGAGAGGCCGAGGGAACGAGGGGGAAACTTCAAAGAATCAAAGCAATTACAGTCTGATCCTAACTTTGCTCTTCTGCATCTCCACTAGAGCTCATGTGTTTGATGAGTACCAGCGTTTATTTACATAGTGGTCCATTTACAAGCTTAAACAGGATCACACGAGCCGACGTTTGGAGATAAATGAGAGAGAAGAGAGACAGAGAAAGACATTTTGAACAAGCCTTCGTGAGGACCTTCCCACATTAAAGAGCTCGAGACAGGCAGGTGAGCTGAGACCGAGAGCTGCTTTTCTTTCAACTTCTGCCACTTCAAACGGCCCCATGAGGAGGTGACACCAGGCACTCAGCACCACAAACAAAGGTGCAGGGGCCACGAGGGGTAGAAGCCCAAGAAAAAAGACCCTTTGTGTCCCTGTTTTTGTAAAGAGTCACGCAGTAACTATTTCGCTCAGCGTGATACATAACAGCGCTTCTAAACTAGCGGGTCACAATCCAGTTCAGTTCTGAATTAACCAATTATACAATATAAGAGTTTGGACAGCAAAATAAAAACATGAAAATTAAGAAACATTTCTCAAGTATTCTGTTGAAAAGCCATACAAGTATTTTGACTCAAATTAATCTGTCACTTGGTAGTAGCCAAGAGTTCAAACAAATATAAACATGGTTTGTTCCAATTAGAGTGTGTTTTTATGAGATGAAATATTGGCAGCTGAGAGTATGAAACCAGCAGAACTTGAGGCATAATAAATCAATAAATAAATATATACTGTATATATATATATATATATTGCCCTATATATATATATATATATATATATATATATATACATACAATTTTGGCTCTGTGTTGAATCAGCATCTAATGTAAGAAACAAGATAATTTCTCCCCAAATAATTGTTTTCATATAAATCAATGTTCTTGATATAGGGATGTTTATTTGAACTAACAGTGCTTTAATAAACCATTACAGTCACCAGAGCTGGAGGAATAATGCTAGAGCATTAATAGATGTGAAGCACTAGTCAAAACGGGAGGTCTGTTTCACTAATGAGTAATGAAGCTTAACACTGACATGAACTCTTTCATGCCCTTGTGGCTTTAATCAGATGATGTGAGAACAACCAACAAATGCTGCTCGCTCTCCTTCCTCTGCAGGGCTTCACGTACTGCACGGCAGTCCCACGGTTAATGAGAATGAGAATGAGAAAGGTTTCTGCTTTCCCAGCCACTAGCCTGATTGCGGTTGTTTTGGTTGGATTAAGATACTGCCCACCTCTGTTAACATTTGATTCACTCAGAAAGCCTTGTTCTAGAACTTTCCCTGTACTTAAAGGGTTAAAATGAAGGTAAAATGGACCCCCTCCTTCTGCAGCGTCTTTTGTGTCGGTCTAAACCCAACACTCTCTAAAACTCCCTGACCAGTGACCCACTCACCCGCATCGTAAAGAGGTTTGGGGGTCACGGGTTCACAACAAGGTGATCTGCGGGTGGCGTTCGGTTTCAAAGGCTTGATACTTCACCTCGGATTTCAGCTCTCAAAGATCGAGTAGCAATGAACTAAATGCAGCTAATTAGCATAGCAATCGAGAAGTGAAAGAAAACAAGTGAAGGGCATCGCAACACTTACGTGTGTGCATACCAGAAGCTAAATTAATTATTAGTCAATGCAAAGATGCGAACAGATGTGAATTCACGCAGAGCGATGTGAATGACGCGAATTGGGCAACGCCTTTGTCGCATAAGTTGAAAGATGTGAACACAAGCAGAAAATTTGCATGACGCGTTGTTGCGCTAGCCAATTGGCTAAGAGCTTATTGACATGTCTAGTTTGACACATACGGTTGTATCAGAAAAGGTTTTTTTTTTTTTAATTAGGAGTGCAAAACATACAATATACGGTGAACACAAAACACAAAAACAGCAATAGAAAATGGTTTTTATTGTTTTATGTTTTTATTCGTGCAAGACAAGTGACGTGGAAAATATCCCACGAGTAATCTAGAGCGAGTAACATAATGCAAATATTCGCTTCACTTTTGGTGTGAACACACCATTACACTACAGACTCCCCCCTGTTTATGTACACACACTATATTGGGATTTCATGAAGAACTGGAAGGATTAAATAAATACCCCTCAATGAACCTGACTCCATGTTTAGGCAGCTAATATCACGGACAAGAAGGAAACCAGCTACGCAAGCTCACATGACCATCCTCATCAGCTTTGACATTTCAGTTTAACGCACGACTGACTGTCAGACAAAAACACAAGCATGAAAGCGTAGGGAAAGTGTCTTACCATGCCATAGCCACATTCGGTCCCATCAGCGAGCGGCATGTGCTGCGTGCGACATCCTTTATGGTCGCCTTCCGCACTGGTGCACCAGAGACGCTTGCACTGTTTCTGCAATCGACAAGAGTCATTTCAGTCAAAACTGGGGAAATAATGACTTGAATATTGGTTAATTTAACCCTTCTCGAGAGTTTTCTTGACATGGGTACAATCTAAAATACACTTAATGGGATGGTTCACCCAAAAATTTTAATCACCCTATGATTTACTCACTCTCAAGCCATCCTTGGTGTATATGACTTGTATATGACATGGGATAATTTTCATTTTTAAATGAACTATCCCTTTAAGTTGCTTGTATGGACAATGGATTAAGAAGGTTAGCTAACCAAGTCTTGAGACTACAAGAACTCAGAGACCAGACGAACCGATGAACAATGGGAGAACTGAACAGGAGGTTAAAGAAACAGTTGGGGTTCTCTAAAGACAGTCTGGTATTCCCTAGTTAAATGACTAAACAGCCTCCCAAAACGATGATGGACCAATGTACAAAGGAACCTGTTTTAGGATCTCTTGTTAACAGGGATGAGTCATTAAAGTG
The DNA here is from genome assembly GCF_012432095.1 of Onychostoma macrolepis. Classification (NCBI taxonomy): domain Eukaryota; kingdom Metazoa; phylum Chordata; class Actinopteri; order Cypriniformes; family Cyprinidae; genus Onychostoma; species Onychostoma macrolepis. The sequence goes on from NC_081179.1 coordinate 1,475,219, forward strand.
GACATTGAATGCCCGTATTCCACAAGTTGGTATGATTCTTTAGGGCCTTCATGAAATGTCTGCCATGTACTTTGGTTAAAATTCCTAAAATTTTAAGTAAAGCAACTACCGTTAGCACTGTTCACAGTGACACGTTTCAGTGCATGTCTCTTTAAATTATAATGAGCTACTGCTCATCCTGCCCCTCTCTTCCATTTGTGTGTGTGTGTGTGTGTGTGTATTCGGTGCCACGTTACCGTCAAAAACAAAACTCACCTCAGTGGTTCTGATGTCGGGAGAAAATGAAGACTCTTATATGCTAATGATATGCTAATACAGGACAGTCCGTCAATGGCTGTGGGCGGGGCCTGAGGAGTATGATGTCATACTGCTCAGAAAATCAAAATGGCTTAATAATTGGAGCTTGATAATTTAGGTTTTTTAGGGAGTAAATGGATTTTTATCATTGTAGGGTGGTTGTGTCCACACACTGCTAACACATGCATTCATGACGTCATGTAATACGTAATTACGTTGAAAAGGTCACACTTGATGTAGGCTCCATCTCATCTTCTCCTCCAAGTTCAAAATAGTCCGACATCGTTGTTTTACCTTTTAACTCCCTTTTTTTGTAAACGGCGTTTGACTTGAATCCTGGAATGTTTTCATCAAAAACCTTCATTTCTTTTCGAATGAAGAAAGAAATACATAAACATCTTGGATGACATGGGGGTAAGTAAATTATCAGGAAATTTTAATTTGAAAGTGAATTAATCCTTTAACTTGTGCGCAAAATTCGAATGTCGCATAAAACATTTGCAAATAAGCACCACTTCCATCCAACGAGTCAAAGAGAAAAAAATCATCACTTCCTGATAAACTGGCACTAAATATCACTAAGAAAAGTAGGAGAAGCAACTGAATATAATATTTCATATATAATAAATTACTTGTACCTCAGTGTGTGCATACAAAGCACAATAAATGCAGTCATTGCTTTCAGAGGCGGATGCCTGCTGTTTGGGAACGCAGTCGTGTAAAAGACAATTATACAGAAATACTTTGACGACAGACTTTGCTCAGGCATTTCAGAACGACCAAAACATTTCAGATGTTGTGCAACGAGACCGGTCCACTGGTCAGTCAGGATTTGCCGTTCCATAGCGCAAAATCACATGACTTTTTGATGCGTTTGGAGGAATTTATTTGGCAAATGCATTTCCATCTCCCATTGTTGGCATTAACCCTTTTTCGCGCAAGACAAAAACTGCCTCAAGTGAGTGTAAAATCTTTTTTGCAAATTAAGGGATATTTTTTCGAAATTTGGTGTTTCCATCACTCATTTCTCATGCGATACTTCAAAATGTGCATTAAAACAGGGTGACGGAAACATAGCTAATGCTTTGTGGAAGTAGATTTAGATGTCGTACCATAAACGGACAGACTTGGGAGCCGGGGCCAAACATGAGTTCACACTGCCGGTGGCCATTGTAGAGTTGACCTGGAAGCTGGTTGGGAAGGTTATACGTCCTCCCCGAAGGCTCGTCCAGGAGACATTCACCATAACCAGTGCTAAAAAGACAAAAACAGACAGATATGAAAACACTGCATTAAGGAGAACTCTATGAATAGCTTCAGGTGAGTTTCTTCATCCTCAGAAGCCTGGAGGAAGTACTATTGTAAAGCATTTAGTGTTTTATGCATCAACTCCCAATGGATAATAAGTGACCCTGGAGCACAAAACCAGTCATAAGGGTAATTTTTTTAAAATTAAGATTTATACAGCATCTGAAAGCTAAATAAATACGCTTTCCATTGATGTGTGGTTTGTTAGGATCTGACAATATTTGGCTGATACACAACTATTTGAAAATCTGGAATCTGAGGGTGCAAAAAAAATCAAAATATTGAGAAAATTTCTTTTAAAGTTGTCCAAATTAAGTTCTTAGCAATGCATATTACTAATCAAAAATTAAGTTTTGATATATTTACAGTAGGAAATTTACAAAATTATTTCATGGAACATGCTCTTTACTTAATGTCCTAATGATTTTTGGCATAAAAGAAAAACCGATAATCTTGACCCATATAATGTATTGTAGGCTATTGCTGCAAATATACCCGTGCTACTTATGACTGGTTTTGTGCTCCAGGGTCACATCAGTCTTTCTGATTTCACCCGACGTCTGAAGAAGGCCAAGTGTAAAACGGAGGCAGCAGTGGGTGGTCTGCTTTGTTACCTGCGGGTAACTGATTGAATGGACCTCAGCCAACACAAAGGCCACATTTCACGCAAGAAAAGACGGTGCTCTTTAACAATGCTGGGTCTCCAAGAATCAACCCAACGGTGCCAAAACCAACGTTTCAGCTACGTCATGACATATACGTCCCACCACACCCTTCCTTTGAAACGCATAAAGGAGCTACAAAAGAGCAGGGCACCAGATTGAAGCTCATTGAATTGTTGGGCTTAACGTCTCTAAATGGCTCTTTGAGCCAGAGAGAGAACAAAATAAACCTCCTTTCTCTATTCGCCAGCTCACCTTTCTGCAAGGGAGAACGGAAATCGAGGCTCAGAACAGCCATGTGATGCAATTACGCGAGTTGTTGATGTTGCTGGTTCAATTTGTCCTTGGCTTTGAGACTAAACACCTGCGTCAGCTGATTTAGTCCTCTCATTACCTCGCTCACCCTTCACTCCCACTCCATACACCCTACAAGACACCTTTGTCTTTACGAGGGAAAAATGGACACTACTCGAGGTGCATGCGTCCTTCTGTGGGACTCATTTATCCATCAGAGTTACGATGACAGCGCCGTATGCTCTCGTCTCTCCGCACCTCGCCATCAGCTCGTGAGGGTTTGAGTTATGAGTTCATCAAATCAGCAAGACTGAGGCTGACAGAAACCCCTCACAGGAGTATGTCAGTGCAAAGCTCTTAAAGAGCGATAAGATTACAGTAAACTGAGACCGTCAGAACTCAAGTATCTCACAGCTACGCTCAAGTGAATGTGAGCATGTGAATTCAGGCTCTTTCGCATGATTAGAACTGCAAACACTGGACAATTTGCATCCTGACACTGGAGTTAAAGAGACAGTTCATCCAAAACAGAAAAGGTGTGAATGCTAAGGAAGATATGTGACCCTGGAGCTCAAAAGCAGTCATAAGCAGCACAGGTATATTTACAGCAATAGCCAACAATACATTGTATGGGTCAAAATTATAGATTTTTCTTTTATGCCAAAAAGCATTAGGATATTAAGTAAAGATCATGTTCCATGAATATATTTTGTAAATTTCCTACTGTAAATATATCAAAACTTAATTTTTGATTAGTAATATGCATTGCTAAGAACTTCATTTGGACAACTTTAAAGGAGATTTTCTCAATATTTTTTTGCACCCTCAGATTCCAGATTTTCAAATAGTTATATCTCAGCCAAATATCGTTGTATCCTAACAAGCCATACATCAATGCAAAGCTTATTTAGATAAAAATATCTGTATAAATCTCAAATTTAAAATAATTGACCCTTATGACTGGTTTTGTGGTCCAGGGTCACATGTTTTGATGAATGTTGGGTTCAATCACCATTGGATCACCAATCACCACACTAAATAAAAAAATGCATTTTGCAAAATATCTTTTAACAAAAGAAAGAAAATCATACCAGTTTGAAACAACATGGGGGTGAAGTTCCACCTGAGATTTTAAGTTAATATTTTATTAATTTAACAACACATTTGCATGTTCACGGTAGCCTGATGTTGGTTAACATGCTTGTTGCTAAACAAACAAAATATTTTGTTTTATTTGAATGTTTCTGTTTTATAATAAATGTATTCATTTTAATTTGACAGTTATTTATTTCAAGTAACTTTTTAATGATCAACATTTAAAATGAAAACTAAAAATACAAAAATAAAAGCTGAAAGCAAAATATTCATAAATAATACACTAGCAAATTAAAATGAAAACTGAAAATATACAAATAAAAGCTAATTCAATATATTAATAAATAGTACACTAGTACATAAATAAAACAAAAATAAATATTGACTACACATGAAAAACCTGTACATGTAAATCTTGCCTTGGCAGCAAACTGAAATGAAATAAATTACAGATATCTAAAAACCTAAATAAATAAATAAAAATGACAAAGGCACATAACAAAATTACTACAACCGAAATGAAAACAAACATTCTAATGAACTAAAATTTGAAAATAAAAGCTAATTAAAAACAATAATAAATACTACAATAGCAAATTAAAACGAAAACTGAAAATATAAAAATAAAACATTAATAAATAGTACACTAGTATATAAATAACACTAAAATAGCATGCCTAAACCAACTAATAACCATCTCTAACAAGCTAGAAACCATTTAAAACTAGCTGGATTTTCTAGAATGTCCTGCAGACAAATGTCAAACATTTTAAAACAGACTGATCATTTTTGCAGGAACTATCCCTTTAAGACGCTATTTATATATTTATTGTGGTACTCAAAGGAACTTTGCAGAAGACTTACCATGATGCATGTCCAAAAACCTGATAATACCAAGGTACTTTCTAGAAAAAGTGCCGTCAGGTTTCTTTGAGTTCAGGTCAGGCTGCGCCTTTCTGGCACAGACATGAAGTCCACACCTGGAGATCGTTTGGGCGGGTTGGTAAAGTGAGTTTATTAAGGAAAATGACTCACACTTATTATTATTGAAGGTTTTTTGGACATGTACCATGGTAGCTCAGAGAAACAAGTAAATATCGTGGTATATAAATACAGTAATCATTCAGTACCATCACCATGGTTTTCTCTGTTCAGATGACAGATTAAAGACGTCATTCTAGCCCACTTGTGAATAATATCCATATATTTTTACCACAACTTCTACGGGACGTCCTGTGAAGCGTGTCTGAGCGAGCAACAGTAACCAAAAATAAACAGGCCTGATTTCATTAGTAAAGTGAAGTTTTGGTGCAGCTCCAGAGGGACTTGATATATTGTGAGATTTAGCATGAGAATCGTCCTTGAACAGAGCGAGCAGGCAGCGAGAACACAACGAGACGTTTCTCATTTCTCAAGACATTCGGCTGCTGCTGCTTCTAAAAGCCTCAATCAACGTCTGACAGACTGAGCTTTAATGCAAAGAGAAGCGTCTGAGACACAGATTTAGCGGGTTTCTCCAATCATATGCGTCTGTTTGTTGACCCTGTAAGGTCATGGAGTGGAAAATGACAAGCTTTTCAGTAAATGGAATTTGTTTTTGTTTCCGAAATCGCAGATTTTCCAGTAACAAGCTGATTTTTGCATGTCCTCCATCAGAGTTGTGTATAGTATTGTACAGCCGAGTGAACTGGGTTAATAATCTAACACATTAACTTGGGATTCTGAGAAGTCATTAATAGATTCAAAACAAGCAACCTTTTATGCTTTAAAACACAGCCACTAAAAATAATGTGCAAATGAGTTGTTTTGATTAATCCGAGGGTCTTCCGGCCGGATGAAATGTGTGTGCATGCAGTGTTTTGGTGTGTGTTTTCTCTGTAATCTCCTCACAGGAGAGTGTTGAGTCTTGAAGAGCTCTTGAGGTTGAATGGACAGTCAAAACACAGATGCACTTGAGCGATTCTGGACGACTTTCAACACTTTACATTGCTTTTCCCACCAATGAACAGAGCTCCTGTAGCAAATGCATGTGCTTTCCTCTACTCTTTCCTCCACTGTCTGTCTAGAAATCCGTCTGTCTGTTTTTGATCAAACCTTTCAATGCGGAAAAGAAACGACACAAAAGTCAGCATTTTCTCAAAGCAATGAGATTAAAAGCAGAGCAAACAGAGACGTTTGCTGAAGTCTGCTGCTTTCCTCCTGAGAAAAAAAAAAAACGTTTCAGAGGAAATCTCAACAATATGTCACACATCTCAATAATATCTAACTCCAATAAGTCTCCTGAGCTATGAAAAAGCAACAGTTGTGCAATAGAATTGTCCTCCTATAGAAGAAATGATCAAAGCTATCAACTTGATATTAAAAATAAAAATAATAATGATATTGATAATAATTATTATTATTATGAAGCCAAAATAAACAGTGATCACAAACCTTTTTACTTGTGCAATGTGTTGTATTTCTGAGTGAACCAGAATAAATAATTAGGAAAAAATGACAAAAAATTAATTAACAAAATTATCAACCAACGGCATATTACAAAACTGCCCTACACTGAAAAAAAATTACATTTCAAATTTGTTAATAAAATAAAGATCATTAGAAAATACTATTTTAGTTTTTCTACTTTTAATTTAATGTTTTACTAGCAATTTCTGAGTGAAAATTGTTTCTAAACCAATTTTTCTCAGTGTAAAGTCAACATAAACAATGTTCATGAACCATTTTATTAATTAAGTAATTAGTTAATTATTTACGTTTGTAATTACTAATATAATTAATTGCACAGTTATTCACGAAAAATAAGGCAGGACTATAAGATTTTACTTGCAAATCAAATTTGACTTTTTCACTACTAGTTAAAATATCCCGATATGGAGCAAAATAAAAAAAACAGATGCTTCTTTTTCTTTTAAATAACGCACCAATTAATCACATAATCACATACAGCCAGGAATATGTATTAAAAAAGTATATATTAGTGCTGTCAAACAATTAATCGCGATTAATCACATCCAAAATAAGTTTTTGTTTACATTATATATGTGTGTGTGTGCTGTGTATATTTATTATGTATATATAAATACACAACACATGCATGTGTATATTTCAGAAAAATATTTTATGTTTATATATTAAATAGATTTATATATAATATAAATTATATTAATATAAATATATACATGTAAATACATGTTAACATTTTAAAAATATATACTGTATGTGTGTGTGTGTGTGTGTGTGTATATATATATATATATATATATATATATTATGTAAACAAAAACTTTTAATTTGGATGCGATTAATCGCGATTGACAGCACTAATATATATATATATATATATATATATATATATATATATATATATATATATATATATATATATATATATATATATATATATATATACACACACACACACACACACACATAAACACTCATATGTTTCATTAGTCTTTTCCTTGCATTCCTAAACCTTGTTGAGTTTCTTCTAGGCTGCATAACCTGTGAACCCTCGATCCTGACCCTGATCCGCAGGCCTTTGACTGCTGGAGCTGCTGGAGCTGCTGGAGCGCAGACGAGATCAAAGGGTCACGTCCAGAGAAAATCTAATTATAACTGACACTTCCTGTCTTAAAGGGAAGCCCTTCAGCTGCGTCTCCCTCAATGAGCCGTCGCCCTGAGTAACGTCTGCCGAGGGGCCAAGAACGCCGGTGACTAAATGATTGTCCGGCTCTCAGAGAGAACGCAGACAGACTCAGAGCAGAGCGGGACAGGAAGAGCTCGTCTCAAAGGGGAAGTGCAATTTTGAGCTCTGAGGAGCGTGACCTGTTGAGGATTTGCTCAAAGGTCAATTTAACTTTAAAACCACAGCGCTGACATCTGATATTTTCCCACTGACATACAAAACACCAATGGTCTTCTGGGAAAACCACGTCACAGCAGCTGCATTGACCAGATAAACCAGTTCCCTACCAGCTTTAACCAGCTGACCAAGACTCAGATTCACTGTATGGTAGTCCAATTGTTCAATCACCCAACTAAACTAATGGGATTTTCTAGAATTTCCTACAGCTGAATGAGAAATGTTGTGCTGTGAATAAAAATCTGAAATGGGAATTTCATTTATATGTCCCAGGGATTCCCAAGTTTTTTTTTTTGTTGTTTTTTTTTGTCAGCCAAACTCCTTAGATAAAAAAAAATATTTACTTGAAGAACCCTCTGTGATTTTAAGTTAATATATTAATAATTTGAAATAAATATGTTGTTATAATACATATTATTACATACTAAAATATTGTTACATTTAGTTTTTATTTAAAAATGATTTAAGTATTAATTATTTATGAATGCATTTTTAAGATTTAATTCATTATTAGTTTCACAATTCATGAATTCCAGTTTGGGAAACCCAAACCTAAACTCAGTGTTGTTATTGTTAACTAAAACTTTTACAAATCATTTCTGGAATTTGAAATATATCTAAATAAAATAAAATAAAACATTCATATTAGATGTAAAAAAAAAAATTAAATCTAGCCTTAGCAACTAACAAACATAAATAAGTTTAAGTACTAAAATGACTAAAACTACAATTGAAATAAAAACTCAAATATATGTAAAAACTAATAAAAATGACAAATAAATTACTAAAACTTCAATTAAAATGAAAATATAAAAATAATATTCATAATAAAATATTATTAGAATTTAACAAATACTACAATAGCACGTGAATAATACTAAAATAACACTGCTTAAACCAAATAATAACCATCTTCAACCAACTATAAACCATGTAAAACCAGATTCCAACTTAAGCTGGATTTTCTTTAATTTCCTGCAGTGAAATAACAAACGTCTTCAAACTGACTTGTACTTTCATTAAAAATGTGAAATGGGAGTTTAACTGGAATATCATTCATATAAATGGATCCAGAGTAGATTGAACTGATGGCAGATGTAACTGAGCACCTACTCGAGGAAATCTGTGATGTATTTGCGGCTGCATTTGGACCAGGACCAGGGGCTGGTGTCGTAGTTGAGGGTCGGGGCCATGACGTGGTACTGATGCTTGATTCCTGCCTCGCGGCACTTCGGACTGTCGTCATGAGGCATGTTGAACCTGAAACACACACAGCATACAGTTCAGCAGATGCTTCTCACATACACTTCAGCATATTTGAAATTCTGCACTTCCAGATATGAGCATATGAGAAATATGAAAGTACTGCAACTGTATCATGGTAAAATGATGATCACAGAATGGTAACTGCATAAATAGCATCATTAACATATTCAAAAGCTATAATTATTTTAAGATAGGCTACTTCAAAAATTGACACATAGTAGGACCACAGTATTTTGTACGGAAGCTTATTTCCTCCACGGAACAAAAAAATTAAAAAGGTAATTCTGACTTTTGACTTGCAAGTCTGAGAAAAGTCTGAATTGTGGGGGAAAAAGTTGAATAACTTTTATTATTATGTGGCAGAAACAAAAAGACAGAACTGTGAGATGTAAACTCAGAATTCTGAGAGAAAGTGAAAATTGCTAGAAGTAAACTAAAAATTCTGAGAAAAACGTTGAAAATGTAAGATGTAAACTCAAAATTCAGATAAAAAAAGTCAAATTGTGAGATGTAAGCTACAAATTCAGAGAAAAAAGTCAGACTTGTGAGATGTAAATTCAGAATTCCAAAATAAAAAAAAATAAAAATTACGGGATGCGAACTCAAAATTCCGAGAAAAGAAAAAAATGTCAAAATTACGAAATGTAAATTCATCATTTCTGAGAAAAGAAAAAAAAAAGTAAAAATTGCAAGATGTTAATTCAGAGAAAAAGTAAAATTACACTTTGTGAATTCATAGAAAAGAAAAAAAAGTAAAGATGTAAACTCAGATTTTCAAGAAAAATCTAAATTATGAGATGTAAATTCAGAATTCCGAGAAAAAAGTCAAAATTATAACATTTTTCCTTCGAATTGTGTTATATATTGTATATAAAAAAGGTTTCCATAATTTTGTCAATGCCGTAATGTGCGTGACTGTCAACAGGACATGAAACCTCTTTTTATTACAGACAGGAAAAGTCCAGCAAAAAAATCTTAAAATAAAAGATGCATTGAGGAGGACCTGATCTCCAGAATAGAAACGCAGTGATGTCAGAGTCCAGAAACAGCTGTGAAATCAGACACACGACAGCTACAGCCTCCATCTGTGAGGCTTCATCCGCACGTTAAACACATTTCACATGTTACATTCGTGAAATACTTTTGCTGTCAGAATCGGTTTCATTTCAAGAACATCTGTGCCACTCATGAAAAGAGCTTGAGCAAAAAATGAATCTTCTGTCATCATTTATTCACACTTAAATCATTCAAAGCCCATTTCTTCAGTGGACAATGTTCACACTGCTTTTATGGCACTTTTATAGAAATGTTTTGTAATTTTTTGGACTTAGTCTATATCCAGTTTTGTTGCATGGTAAGAGCAGGTTTAGAACAACATGATGACAAATTGATGACAAAATATTCATTTTTAGGTGAACTATTCCTTAGAAAAGTCTTATCTTGCTCTATGGAGTCAAACAGCTTGTCAAAGTCGAGTTTTGGACAGAGAAAGTGAGATGCCAGATGTTCTTTCTGCATTACGTCAAAATAAAAGGATTTTCAGCTATGAAACAAATGAAAGATGAAATGTTATAGCCAAATGGAGTCGTTTATCAGCATTAAAGACTCGCGGGTCGCTCTTAATGGATCCGAATCACCTCTGATTGATGCAAACACTGACAAAATGATGCTCTTCCTCAGTATTTTTGTCTTGTTTTCCAGTGCAAATATGTAAATATTCTTAGATCAAGATGCATTCACTTAAGTTGCAAAATTACTTGAGATATTAAGTCTTGTTTTCTGAAAAATATATAAAAATGAAGTGAGTTAATGCTTGAACTAGAAAAACTAGAAAAAATCTCCCAATTTGGTCAGAAAAATAAACTTAATTCAAAGGCAAAACAAAGGGAAAAAGTGTATTTTTCTGACTGCACTGGCAGATATTTGTTCTTGTTTTAAGCAAAAGCTCACTTTATTTTGATGCATTTTTCAGAAAACAAGAATTTAGCTACTTAAAGCTGCAGTCCGTAAGTTTTGCCTCTTTATCGCCATCTCTGTTTGAAAACCTGGAATTGCAGCTCTGTGCGGAATTATCTTCCGTGTGCGGGGTTGTGATCCGGTGTTCCGGCACGGCTCCAGCGTGGATGAATCTAATGTTTTGAGGTGAATGTGTGGCAGTCAGTCGCCGCACCAAATAAGAATTTTCACCATATATTGCCATCTGAACAAGTAAGTAAGTCTGCCACGTTTGGAAAAAATAATTACAATAAATGGCGCTACCAATGGTAATTAAATCTAACGATCGGTTAGCTCATATCACATCAAACCGTGCAAACTAATATTATTGTTATACTTTATTCTCAAATTATTAATGTTAACAACATCAGCATTGCGTGACAATGAGTATAGTGTGTATTAGCGTGTAGATTTCAATTTCTGTTCAGTCTAATATCTAATTGTCATACCAGTCGAATTTCATGTTAAGAAACTCTTTCAACCCAAAAAGCAAACTATGCTCCCTTCAAACTGGTTTTCTTTAAAATACAAATAGTGTGTAATCCCAGGCTATCTGTAATCAGAAGTGTAATCAGTATATCAGAATATAATTTCATTTCATTCACGTGTTTCATAAACACATAATCCTTTCTGGATTACAATCCGCCATCAAAATGATACATTTAATTATTCTAGCTGCAGTGAGAAAAGGCTATAAACGATCTGAAAAGGCTGAAAAAACAAATGCATAAAAATGTAGTAATTTTACATTTAAAACAAGAAAATATGCCAATGGGCTCACTTAATTTAAAGTTTATTTTTCTTTGAGTAATTTTGCTTCTAAAGTAAATATACTGTGATTTAAAAAAAAACAAGACAAAATATGGGTACAAAATGGGTACACTGTGAAAATGTCTTTCTTACTTAGCCTTGTTTTCCAGTACAAATATCTAAACATACTTAAATTAAGATTTATATTAAGATTAATTTACCTGAGAAGTAAAATGACATAAAATAGTAAGTCTTGTTTTCAGAAAAATGCATCAAAATGAAGTAAATTACACTTAAAACAAGAAAAATAGTGGTCAGAAAGTGTATTTTCTTTTTCTTAAAGCATGAACTTATAATAATCTTAATATGTCATTTTGATTCTCAAGTAAATGCATTTTGATTTCAGAATGTTTAGATATTTACCAAAAAACAAGATAAAAATACTGAGTAATTTGGATATTTTTCAGAAAACAAGACTTTATATCTGACATTATTTTACATCTAAAGTAAACGCATCTTGATTTATGATACTTGATGTTTGTCCTGGAAAATAAGACAAAAATACTAAGGAAGAATATTATCTGGAGGACAGATTGCAAATGTTATTGTGCTGTGCTTTGGCTTTGCTTTGGGAAAACTGAATTTGAGCGGCGGTTTGTCCTCGTCGTCCCACTGTGGCGCAGGAATTCCCTCCAGATGAGAGGCGGCAGAATATCTGTCATTCTTTCACACTGCACTCATTTACATGACACTAAGCACAGAGAGAAGCCAAGCTCCGGGCTCATGTAACCTCACTAATACGGCTCTCTGTTATTAAAGGATAAGTTCACTTCCAGAATAAAAACTTCCTGACAGTTTACTCACCCCCATGTCATCCAAGATGTTCATGTCTTTCTTTCTTCAGTCGCAAAGAAATTAAGTTTTTGGAGGAAAACATTCCAGGATTTTTCTCCATATAGTGGACTTCAATGGTGGCCAACGATTTGAACGTCAAAATGTAGTTTCCATGCAGCTTCAAAGAGCTCTACACGATCCCAGCCAAGGAATAAGGTCATTTTCTGAAAAAAACCCATATTTATACACTTTTTAACCACAAATGCTTGGCTTACTCTAGCTCTGAGATGCAAAGTCAATGAAAGTCAAATGCCCTTTACAAAAAAGGTAAAACAACGATGTCTGATGATTTTAAAGTTGGAGGAGAAAATGAGATGGAGTTTTTAAATGAAGTACAAAGATGAAGAACTAACCGCACGTGACGTTTCCAACAGGATTACGTTATGTGTGAAGACACGCATGCGCAGCTAGAGCAAGCCAAGCATTTGTGGCTAAAACGTGGATAAATATAATTCTTTTTCAGAAAATGACAGATCGTTTGGCTAGATAAGACCCTTATTCCTCGGCTGGGATCATGTGGAGCTCTCTGAAGCTTTGTAAACAGGCTCATACACATGCAAAACTGTATCGCACACCTGCTACTGTACTACATTTATTCAGACCGATTTTTTGTGCACTGTACGGCCCTGACCAAACCAGTTACAGATTGTAGAAGCGATAAACTCCTCCTCAATTTCATGTCCTCCTTCCGCAATGTCGCTCTGCACTGTCGCACACAGAAATATGTCAACAACTAGACTTTATCGTTATTATCGCAGTTATCGTGGGGAGAATTTTTACCGGTATATCACAAACGATAAGATATCGTCCATCCCTAGTGCAAAGACCTTTAATTTCTTTGCGACTGAAGAAAAACAGACATGTACATCTTGGATGACATGGGGGTGAGTAAATTATCCGGAAATTTTTATTCTGGAAGTGGACTTATCCTTTGAAGTGCCGGGGCTTTATTGCGTTTTGGGGGTCTTTGGGGCGACTTACACGTGTCCGAGCTCATGAGCGATGGTGAAGGAGGCGCTCAGGCCGTTCTCCTCACTGATGGAGCAGCTTCGGTACGGGTCGCACATCGTCCCCAGCTCCGCCAGACCTTCATTAACACACACAGACAGAGAGAGCAGACATGTTCACAAGTCTCTGAGGTCCAAGTCCAAGTCAAGTCTTTGATGTCGAGTCTAAGTCACTTCTCAAGTCTTTGTTCTATTTTTAGCAACAGTTCAAGCTATTTATTGAGGCTAAATCAGTTTTGAAATACTGATTTCACGATACAATTGTCCTTTTATTATTTCTCAGACAAAATGCTGCACACAAGTATGTCAACTAACAAAACTTAAATGAAATTATAAAACAAACCCTAATCAATAAAATGTGACCCTGGAGCATAGAACCAGTCATAAGGGTCAAATTGAGATTTATACATCATCTGAAAGCTAAATAAGCATGTATGGTTTGTTAGGATCGGACAATATTTGGCTGAGATACAACTATTTGAAAATCTGGAATCTGAGGGAGCAAAAAAATCTAAATATTGAAAAAAATCGCCTTTAAAGTTGTCCAAATGAAGTCTTTAGCAATGCATATTACTAATCAAAAATTAAGTTTTGATATATTTATGGTAGGAAATTCACAAAATATCTTCATGGAACATGATCTTTACTTAATATCCTAATGATTTTTGGCATAAAAGAAAAATTGATAATTTTATCCAGCGCTTATGGAAAAGCAACGATAAAGTGTTTTATTGTTTGCAGCTGTAAACAAAGCAGCGCTGCGATTATGAACTACTTTAATAGCTGTGCATTATACAGAGGCAAGATGAAAAGAAAATACCATCTAAACTTTTCTGAAAACCAGTGAGTTTCCCTTTTTTTTACGCGTCTCACGAGTCACGAGTCCAAGTCAAGTCGCAAGTCTCTATTTATGCAACTTAAGTGCGACTCGAGTTTCCATCTCTAAAAGAGAGCATGACTTTATCCAACGCTTTTGGTGGTTTTCGGGCCCTAAACACCTGCGGGGGCCCGGCACAGGTGGCTGGTCCTATACGACACGCTGATGACAGTCAAATGAAGCACAGCTGACAGACTTTCTGCAGGATCTGGTGCTGCTTCAGGAACCTGCTTTCAGTCTGGACACTCAGTGACCCCACACACTAATGAAAGCGTCCTGTATGCTGACTGCTATTTATTATTGAAAAAATCTAATTTGCTATTTAAAAACACATACAAAACAGTGTGCTGTGTTGTTGCAAAAGTGTTGTTGTCGTCACATGAGTTATTTGTGTCTACAAGGTATTTAATTCTGCAAGAATTTATTTATTTTATTAATTGTTTTACATTTTTTGGCAGTTTGATGACAAGTCAAAATAATGAACCAAAAAAAAAAAAAAAAACAATTTTTTTAAATAACTGATTATACAACAGTATATACAAAAACAGGTATGCTGCATTTTCAAACTAGTTTTGAAAAAACTTAAAAAAAGAGAAAAATATATTAAAAAGAAGAAGAAGAAGAAATACACACTAAAATAGTATTTTAAAAACTGATTGTTGAAAACATGAATCAAATGTATTACTTAATTTAACTCGTATGCAGCTATAACCATTATTGTAACATGACCTACAAGACTGCACTGATGTTTTATTCAGCAAGAAAAATAAATAGTTATTTTGTATTTTTAACACAAACCTTTGGCAATTTGATCAAATAATCAGTCAAAAGGTGAAAAATTTAAATGACTGATTCATTTAGAAAGAAAACAGTCAAATAAATTGATATTTCACATTTTCAAATTTTTATTTGTAAAAATAATGAAATAAAATAAAATAAATAAAAATTTGGCAGTCTGATTAAATAATGAGTAAAACAAATTATTAAAATGACTGTTTAATTGATAAAGAAAAAGGTCAAATAAGTAGATATTTCACATGTATTCTATATAAATAAAAAATAAAAACATTTTGGCAGTCTAATCAAATAATGAGTCAAAAAGGAGAAATGAATATTTAAAATATTAATTAATTTAGAAAGATTACATAGTCAAATAAAAATATATTTCACATTTACTAACTTTTTTTGTGGATAATAATAATAATAATAATAATAATACTACATTAAAAATAAATCATACTTTGGGAGTTGTTTCAAATAAAAAGTCCAAAAAATTTTATTTAAAAATTGAATATGAAACTATGCAGCAACAAGCATTGCTGTACATGACTAAAAAATGACACACTAAAAAATAAAAGTTGCAGTATAGATCAGGACAGTAGTGTGAAATCTTACCTAATGTGTCACACTTGTCCTTTGCTCGGCAGATGTCCTCCCTGAGAAACAAACACACATCCCTTAATAGTGTTTATGCAAAAATCAAGCTCAAACAGAAGCACACTGTAGAAGGCAGAGGTCATGAGGTCAAAGGTCAAGTTCAGGTCACCTGGTGATGAGCAGCGCCGTGTCGTGATGACCCGGGTGACTGTCGTCCAAAACGTTGTGACTCTGCTGCCACATGCAGAAATTATGAAGCGTCGCAGTGGCATAGAAGTTGATATTCGGCCCTTCCTGAAGAAAACACACTTTATTATCCAAATCCAGTTATTATAGAGGAACAACGGCTCAGATGATGCTCTCTCAGGTCTCAGGACACGTAATGCATTATTTCACTGAAGTTTCTCCTGAATTTCCATAAGAATGAGTTGCCAGTCATAATGTGTTTAAAGTATAGAAATGAATGTGGAGGAGCTCAGAGTGTTTGATGAGAAATGACGGAGATCTTATCAGTATCTGATCATATTAAAATATTAATGTTTATTTAATTCTGCATGAAGAAAACTTATTTTTCTGTTCAACCAATTTTTTATGCATTTTTGGAAGTTTGATGAGAGTCAAAATGGAGAAAACAAACCATTTTTAAATGACTAAATTTAAAATATCAAGTAAAAAATATATATAAACAGATATTTTGCTTTTTCAAACTTTTTTTTGTTTGTTTTTTGTGTGGTTTGAGGAGAAGTCAAAATGGTCAAAAAGGAGAAAAAATATTGAATGTTTAACTGTGTGTCATTTGAGCAAGAAAAAACTCAACAATTTAGTTATTTTAGAAACTATCTGAAAAAAATAAATCATTTATATTTTATTTTAGTTAACATTTTATTTAAAGTAATGAATATATGTATATTTGTTATGGTTATAGTTTTAGTTAACTATAATAAATGATATTGAGTCAATAAAAAAGAGATAAGTAAAATATATATATTTGTAAAAATCATGTGAAACAGTATGCAGTACTGCAACAAGCACATGATAAGTTGTTTAATTATTTAAAGGTGTTTAATTCAAATAAGTAGTTAATTTGCACTTTAAAAACTATTATTTTGTAAAAATGTTGGCAGTTTCATCAAAAAAAAAAAAAAAAAAGTAAAAAATGAAAATTGCATCTTTTATTTCAATGAATTAAATGTAATCATAAATTGAAATTTGAATGTGAAACACTATGCAGCAATAAGCATTACCAACACTGTAATGTTGGTAATTTATTCAGCAAAAAAAACATTTAAATAGGCCCTCCGCATTTTTAAAACAATTACAACAATTTGAGACACTGTTGAGCTCCAGATGAGACCGCAATCTAAACAATTGCACTGAAAAATAAAATAATATAATTTTTTATTTTCACTACAGTAGGGAAATTACAATACGAATAAAGAGATATTATGAATTTGGACTGCATTTAAACCACTCGCTGTCAGCAATTCATACTGCACTTTAAGCTCTTATTTTGAAGGAAAACTCCAGCTTCAGTGAAAACAGGCTTACAAAAACACGTCTCACTACAAATCTAGTGAAATGCTGTGATCATCTGCTGTGAAAATAAAGCAGAACTGGTAGCTGTTTCGTTCCCAAAAGCGTGCTAAACTCACAGCACGTGCAATAAACGAGTTCACTGCATTCATTCAGTGTGAACGGAGCCGTTCTGAGACACCAGATCACTTTAAAACGCTTCGCTTTAAAACACGCAACGAGAACAGACTTGATGAAGGGATTAAGCATATTGTTCTTTCGGTTTGAGTTCGTTTGACAGATACTGTGCCAAAGCATAATGGCCCAAAACACAACTTTAAAGACCTTTTATGTTAGAATAAGATGTTTAAATATATTTTAAAAACTACGCTTTTTGCCCGGAAGACCTAGAAAAAATCTCAAAAAAAAAAAAAATATCGAACCATCAAAATTTTTATGGTTTCCACTACAAATACCAATACAAGCCATCAACTTTTTGGGACATATTCCATTAGGATTTAGTGGCTTTAACAAGCCACCAATAGAATAGACAGTGATCCCTAGACGTCACTGGTTCTGCTGTACCTGCTCGTTGTGTATGACGATGAGTTTGACGATCATGATGTTGATGAGGTTTCCTACACTGGGGTCTCGGTAGATCGCAGCGACCTGAAAGCACAGATAACACAGAACACAGTTCAGTCAAAAATACCCACAAACCACTGTGCTGCAGTCATGTTTGAGGGTTCATCCTGCTCAGAAGTCCTGCTCTGGATCTCCTAAACCAGTTTAAAAACAGCAGGCTTTCAGATTCGAGGTATGATCTGCCCGTCCATTAGCTGACCATAAACACTGAGCGTTTAGAAGAAGCCGAAGGGAAAACCTCAGACTGACGGCTGCATTTACAGACAGACACACTAATGCAGTCTTCTGATTGGCTGAGAGAACCACACCGCTATGACACCAGCACACAAAAACCTGTAACCAGGGTTATTATCGTTACCTAAAACTAACACTAAAAGCATTAAAAAATTACTTGAAATAAATACTAAAAAATATTTGATTTCAGCTAGTATTTCTAATTATTGTTTAGTTTAAACTGAAGTACTAAAATAACAAAAAAATTTAATTAAAATAAACATGAATAAAAACTATATAAACATATTAAAAAAACTAGCAAAAATGACAAAAATGCAACAAAACTGAACTGCTGTACATTGAGGTTTATTTCAGCAAGAAAAACAAATGTAAATAAATAGTTATGTTGCATTTTCTTTTCTTTTTTTTTGTAAAAATTACTGGCAGTCAGATCAAATAAGTAGAGTCAAAAATAGAAATTAATTATTTAAAAAGAAGTTGTCATGATCTACACGGCTAGATGTTTAACTAGGCAAAATAAAATAAAATAAAATAAAATAAAATAAAATAAAATAAAATAAAATAAAATAAAATAAAATAAAATAAAATAAAATAAAATAAAATAAAATAAAATAAAATAAAATAAATAGATGAACCGAATTAAACCTGAAGCTTTTGTGTGAATGTTACTTTCCCTTACTCTCAATAACAAAAAAAGTAACAAAGTACCATGTTATTTTCCTAAGTACCAAATATGGTAATCATACTTTACTACAGCACATATCAAAGCATCATTATGATGATATTTCTGAAGGCACCTGCATCATTAAGTGCAAATATTGTCCATCTGTTGTTTTGACTCATTTAAATCTGGATTCAAAACCAAAACCAGCTCATGAGCTC